>NC_088866.1:32268622-32424545 GCF_032884065.1 Artemia franciscana
AGTTTGAAACACATATATAAATCTATCTATATTCACAGGTGGGACACAGGAACACAACTACAATGGCGCGTAACTAATATGGCGCGTAACGACTTACGCGCGCGGGGGGCTTAGGGGGGGGCGAAGCGCCCCACCAACTAGGTGTTGGGGTGGCGCTTCAAAGGTTCAGCGATATGTATTTCATAGTGAAGCTGAAAAATAAAGAAGAAAAAGAAAACTGAAAAAAGAAAAAATATAAAAAACTAAAAAATGCTAAAAAGAAAAAACACTCAAAGAGAAATTACAGACCGGGACACAAATGACGACCGGGACAGAGGGAATATAAATAACGACCGGGACATTCAAAGAGAAATTACAGACTGGGATACCGGGACACAAATGACGACCGGGACACAGGGAATATAAATGACGACCAGGACACAGGTATTTAAGAATATCGTTCAAAGCGTTATGTTTCAGGTTCTAGGTCCGAGAGGCTCCAGGTTTGAACCTTGGCCTTAGCATTAATACAAAAGAAGAAAAAAACTAAAAAAGGTAAAAACTACAAAAAACTAAAAAGAAAATATATATATATATATATATATATATATATATATATATATATATATATATATATATATATATATATATATATCTATCTATATATATAAAAATAAGTTGTCTGTCTGTGGATGTGTGGATGGATGTGTGGATGGATGTGTCAGGTGACGTCATGTTTCGGCTGACGTCATGAAATTAGTTGCCGTCATTTTTGCTTTGAAGGTGACGTCATTCAAGTTATATAAGACATATGTTCGCCGTCATGTTTCGGCTGACGTCATGAAATTAGCTGCCATCATTTTTGCTTTGAAGGCATCATTTTTGCTTTGAAGGCGTGACGTCATTCAAGTTATATAAGACGGATGTTCATGTAGAATTCTATTAATGCTTAAGTTTATAATGACTGATGAAGATGCTCAAGAGTCTATGCCAGAAAACTTGCTGGTGATAGAGAAAGTCAGAAAAGAAAGCGTGCCGAGGAACTACCAGAGCAACGCGAAAGCAGACTTGCTGCTAAAAGAGAAAGTGAAAAAAGAAAGCATGCCGAGGAACTACCAGAACAACGCAGAAGCAGACTTGCTGCTAAAAGAGAATGTGAAAAAAGAAAGCATGCCGAGGAACTACCAGAGCAACGCAGAAGCAGACTTGCTGCTAAAAGAGAATGTGAAAAAAGAAAGCATGCCGAGGAACTACCAGAGCAACGCGAAAGCAGACTTGCTGCTAAAAGAGAAAGTGAAAAAAGAAAGCATGCCGAGGAACTACCAGAGCAACGCAGAAGCAGACTTGCTGCTAAAAGAGAATGTGAAAAAAGAAAGCATGCCGAGGAACTACCAGAGCAACGCAGAAGCAGACTTGCTGCTAAAAGAGAATGTGAAAAAAGAAAGCATGCCGAGGAACTACCAGAGCAACGCGAAAGCAGACTTGCTGCTAAAAGAGAAAGTGAAAAAAGAAAGCATGCCGAGGAACTACCAGAGCAACGCAGAAGCAGACTTGCTGCTAAAACAGAATGTGAAAAAAGAAGGCGGGCCGAGGAATTACAAGAACAGCAAGAAATCAGGCTTGCTGCTGATAGAGAAAGTAAGAAAAGAAAGCGTGCCGAGGAATCAAAGACCAGCAGGAAATCAGGCTTGCTGCTGATAGAGAATGTAAGAAAAGAAAGCGTGCCGAGGAATCAGAGCAATCTGAAAGTTATCGCCTGGCATTCAGGTACAACCCAGTCGATGATTATAGCTTGAGTAGCTGTGTTCAAATCGGGACAATGTCCAAAATTTGTCCCTATTGCAAGGCCTTGAAATTCAATGGTGAAACAATGGGAATGTGTTGCGCCTCAGGAAAAGTTAAACTTCCTCTATTGGCTGCACCACCAGAGCCATTGAAGACTTTCCTTACTGGAACTACGTCAGAATCTAAGCGTTTTTTGTCAAAAATCAGACAATACAACTCATGTTTCCAAATGACGTCGTTTGGAGCCCAAATCGAAAATCCAGATCAATTTATGTCTACTTTTAAAGTAAAAGGGCAAATTTATCATAAAGCAGGGTCCCTTCTACCATTATTAGGCGAGAATCATAAATTTTTACAATTGTACTTCATCAGTGATAGAAATTCTGAATTGAATGCACGTTGCGAAATTTCTCCCAACGTTGAAAGGACAATCGTTTCCCAATTGCAACATCTTTTCCACGAAAATAATAATTTAGTGCGTCTGTTCAAAACAGCCATCGATTTGATGCCTACTGATACTCATAAAATTGTTATTTCCGCTGACAAAACGCCTCCTGGCCAACATGTGCGTAGATACAATGCTCCGACTATCGACGAAGTGGCCATCGTTATGGTCGGTGATCAGTTTTTACCTCGAGATATTATTCTACATAAGCGAAACGCCCAGTTGTTAAGAATTGCTGAAACTCATCGATGCTACGATGCCCTACAATATCCTATCATTTTTTGGGATGGAGCCGACGGCTATCACTTTAATATTAAATTGATGAATCCAGCCACTAACAAAGAAATGAATAAGAAATGCAGTGCAATGCATTATTATTCCTATAGACTAATGATTCGGCAGGATGAAGAAAATTATATTTTAAAATGCCGTGAATTGTTTCACCAATTTGTCGTGGATATGTATGCAAAAATTGAATCAGAACGTTTGCTATATATCCGCCTGAATCAGACCAAGCTCCGCTCTGAACAATACATTCATTTGCGAGATGCAGTTATAAATGACGGTAATACCACAAACGTTGGAAGATTAACAATTTTACCTTCGTCATATGCTGGCAGTCCACGTCATATGCATGAATATGCTCAAGATGCTATTGCGTATGTTCGTCTCTATGGTCGTCCAGATTTATTTATTACATTTACATGTAATCAATCTTGGGACGAGATACTGCAGCTTTTACTTCAAGGACAATCGGCGGTTCATAGGCATGACATTACGGCACGTGTCTTCCGGCAAAAGTTGAAATCACTGATAAACTACCTTGTAAAACATGAAGTGTTTGGGTCAGTGCGATGCTGGATGTACTCAGTGGAATGGCAAAAACGAGGTTTGCCACACGCACATATACTAATCTGGCTACATAAAAAAATTACTTCAAACGAAATTGATGATGTGATTTCCGCTGAAATACCTGATAAAAATGTCGATAAGGGGTTACATGATATTATTGTAAAAAATATGATACATGGACCTTGCGGTGCACTGAACGAAAATTCACCATGCATGGCCAAAGGAAGGTGCACAAAGCAATATCCTCGACTTTTAGTACCCACAACAATTACTGGCAATGATGGTTACCCACAATATAGAAGAAGATCTACTGAAGATGGCGGTAAAACAGCAATAATAAAGAAGCGTAACGGTACCACCATCGAAGTAGATAACCAGTGGGTTGTTCCATATTCCCCTTTATTATCCAAAACATTTAATGCACATATAAACGTTGAATACTGTAACTCCGTAAAGGCAATAAAATATATATGTAAATACGTCAACAAAGGCAGTGACATGGCAGTTTTTGGCTTGCAGTCCGAAATCAAAGATTTCGATGAAATCGTAGAATATCAGGCTGGAAGATACATAAGCAGTAATGAAGCTGTTTGGCGAATTCTTTCATTTCCGATACATGAACGTAGTCCAGCTGTTGTTCACTTAGCGGTACATTTACAGAATGGTCAACGTGTTTATTTCACGGAAACCAACGTGCAACAAAGAGTCCTGAATCCACCGGATACAACATTAACAGCTTTTTTTTCGCTTTGCAAAAATGATTCTTTTGCGAAAAAACTGCTGTATACTGAAGTGCCTTCGTATTACACGTGGAATACTAAAAATAAAGTATTTGAACGTCGAAAACAGGGTAAGTCAGTCGACGGCCAACCTACCATCTTCAAAGATACCACGATAGGAAGACTCTACACCGTTCACCCCAATCAACATGAATGCTTCTTTCTACGCCTGCTTTTGGTGAATGTACCCGGTCCGACATCCTTTGAGTATTTGAGGACTGTAAATGGTACTATACATGACACTTACCGTAGTGCATGCCAAGCTCTGAATTTATTGGAGAATGACCAACACTGGGATAACTGCATCAATGACGCGTGCGAAACGTCAACCCCAAGTCAAATTCGTGCATTGTTTGGCATCATTTTAACAACTTGCTCTCCATCAGCTCCTACAGAGTTATGGGAAAAATATAAGTCAAAAATGTCCGAAGATATACTTCATCGAAAACAGTTAGAGACGTCAGACATGACTTTTGATTTTACACCAGAAATTTATAACTACACTTTAGTTGTTATAGAAGATATTTGCATAAGTATGGCAAACAAACCTCTTCAGGGTTTGGGAATGCCTTCACCTAACCGTATCGCTGCTGTTTCGACATGTGTAGAATTGGATCGTGAACAAAGTTACAGTACGAGTGATCTATTGTCGTATGTACAAAATAACATTTCCAAGTTAACGTCGGAACAAAAAGACATTTATGATACGATAATGCATTGTGTCGATAACAACGTTGGAGAAATTTTCTTTTTGGATGCGCCAGGAGGTACTGGTAAAACGTTTGTGATAAAACTGATTCTGGCATCAATTCGATCTAAAAATGATATAGCGTTGGCAATTGCGTCGTCCGGAATAGCCGCAACATTGCTGCCTGGTGGAAGAACTGCTCATTCCGCTTTGAAATTGCCTCTGAACTTGCATTCTACAGAAACTCCCACGTGCAATATTTCCAAATCATCTGGGATGGGTAAAGTATTGCAGCAATGCAAACTTATTATTTGGGATGAGTGCACAATGGCACACAAAAAATCGCTCGAGGCTCTGGATCAATGCTTGAAAGATTTAAGAGGGAATTCGAAACCCTTTGGCAGCACATTAATATTGCTTGCAGGAGATTTCAGGCAAACATTACCTATAATACCTAGATCAACTCCTGCAGACGAAATGAATGCTTGCCTGAAAAATTCTAATTTATGGGCACACGTAAAAACATTAAAATTAACTACAAATATGCGTGTCCGATTGCAAAACGATGACTCTGGTCAAACATTTTCAGATCAATTGCTAGCAATGGGAAACGGAAAGCTCCCAGTAGACTCAATTTCAGGACGTATACAACTACCTGCTGATTTCTGTAATTTAGTGACGTCCAAAAATGAATTGATTGAAAATATATTTCCGAATATTCTAAAAAATTATAAAAATAATAAATGGCTAAGTGAAAGAGCGATTCTCGCACCCAAGAATATAGACGTCCACGAAATCAACAATATTGTTTTGACCAAGATTCAAGACCAGGCAGTCCTTTACAAGTCAGTCGACACAGTTTTGGAACCAAATGAAGCGGTTAATTATCCATCTGAATTTTTAAATTCCATAGATCTTTCAGGGTTTCCACCACACGTGCTACAACTAAAAATAGGCGTACCAATAATATTGTTACGTAACATAAACCCACCAAAGCTTTGCAATGGCACTCGACTTGCCGTAAAAAAAACAATGGAAAACCTAATAGAGGCCACAATCCTGACAGGGCCTTTTGAGGGTGAGGCTGTTCTTATTCCTCGCATTCCCATGATTCCAACAGATCTGCCTTTTCAATTTAAAAGATTGCAATTCCCAATTCGATTAGCATTTGCAATCACCATTAACAAAGCTCAAGGTCAATCATTAGAAAAATGTGGTATTGATCTTAATACTGATTGTTTTTCCCATGGACAATTGTACGTTGCATGTTCGAGGGTCGGTAAACCTGACAATCTATTTATATGCAGCGAGAATTGGACAGCGAAGAATGTTGTATATTCTCAAGTTTTACGAAGTTAGTTGTATTTCGGAACAGACTGTTGTATATTCACAAGTTTTACGTAGTTAATTTGTATTGTATCTATCTATCTATCTATCTATATAAAAACGAGTTGTGTGTATGCATGTTTGTTTGTTTGTAAAAAGAACGTTTGCATATGACGTCATTATTAGTACATACGGCTTTGTATATGGACAGACAATGGGAAAGCCAAGAATGTTGTATATTCGCAATTTTTACGTAGTTTGAAACACATATATAAATCTATCTATATTCACAGGTGGGACACAGGGACACAACTACAATGGCGCGTAACTAATATGGCGCGTAACTAATATGGCGCGTAACGACTTACGCGCGCGGGGGGGCTTGGGGGGGGCGCGAAGCGCCCCCACCAACTAGGTGTTGGGGTGGCGCGAAGCGCCACCCCAACAGCTAGTATATATATATATATATATATATATAGATATATATATCTATATATATAAAAATAAGTTGTCTGTCTGTGTGTCTGTCTGTGGATCAGGTTACGTCATGTTTCTGTGTTGACTGACGTCATGAAATTAGTTGTCGTCATTTTTGCTATGACGGTGACGTCATTAAAGATATTTAACACATATATGTTCACGTAGAAATCTATTAATGTTTAAGTTTAAAATGACAGATGAACTTACCATGGCAAAAGCCGATGAAGATGCTCAAAGAGTCTATGCCAAAAAACTTGCTGCTGATAGAGAAAGTCAGAAAAGAAAGCGTGCCGAGGAATCAAAAGAACAGCAAGGAAACAGGCTTGAGGCTAAAGAACGCAAAATCGCGCAGTTAGATGAAGATCCACCTGGACAGCGAGAGTCAAAACGTATCAAAACTGAAAATGATAGCGATGATGATTGGGTTTGGGATTTTGACTTGGATAAGGTCATCAATGCCTATCAGATTTTAGTTAAAAAAAAAAAACAAAGGTTCGGCGATATGTATTTCATAGTGAAGCTGAAAAATAAAGAAGAAAAAGAAAACTGAAAAAAGAAAAAATGTAAAAAACTAAAAAATACTAAAAAGAAAAAACACTCAAAGAGAAATTACAGACCGGGACACAAATGACGACCGGGACAGAGGGAATATAAATAACGACCGGGACACTCAAAGAGAAATTACAGACTGGGATACCGGGACACAAATGACGACCGGAACACAGGGAATATAAATGACGACCAGGACACAGGTATTTAAGAATATCGTTCAAAGACAAATTTTTAATTGTAAGAAGACCGTTGAAAGAGAAACTTCTAATTGTAAAATGACTGAAGAACCTACAATGGCAACGGTACCACCATCGAAGTAGATAACCAGTGGGTTGTTCCATATTCCCCATTATTATCAAAAACATTTAATGCACACATAAACGTTGAATACTGTAACTCCGT
The DNA here is from genome assembly GCF_032884065.1 of Artemia franciscana. Classification (NCBI taxonomy): domain Eukaryota; kingdom Metazoa; phylum Arthropoda; class Branchiopoda; order Anostraca; family Artemiidae; genus Artemia; species Artemia franciscana. Next base: position 32,275,911 of record NC_088866.1, read on the forward strand.
AAAGGCAATCAAATACATATGTAAATACGTCAACAAAGGCAGTGACATGGCAGTTTTTGGCTTGCAGCCCGAAATCAAAGATTTCGACGAAATCGTACAATATCAGGCTGGAAGATACATAAGCGGTAATGAAGCTGTTTGGCGAATTCTTTCATTTCCGATACATGAACGTAGTCCAGCTGTTGTTTACTTAGCGGTACATTTACAGAATGGTCAACGTGTTTATTTCTCGGAAACCAACGTGCAACAAAGAGCCCTGAATCCACCGGATAGAAAATTAACAGCTTTTTTTTCGCTTTGCAAAAATGATTCTTTTGCAAAAAAACTGCTGTATACTGAAGTGCCTTCGTATTACACGTGGAATACTAAAAATAAAGTATTTGAACGTCAAAAACAGGGTAAGTCAGTCGACGGCCAACCTACCATCTTCAAAGATACCACGATAGGAAGACTCTACACCGTTCACCCCAATCAACATGAATGCTTCTTTCTAAGCCTGCTTTTGGTGAATGTACCCGGTCCGACATCCTTTGAGTATTTGAGAACTGTAAACGGTACTATACATGACACTTACCGTAGTGCATGTCAAGCTCTGAATTTATTGGAGAATGACCAACACTGGGATAACTGCATCAATGACGCGTGCGAAACGTCAACCCCAAGTCCAATTCGTGCATTGTTTGGCATCATTTTAACAACTTGCTCTCCATCAGCTCCCACAGAGTTATGGGAAAAATATAAGTCAAAAATGTCCGAAGATATACTCCATCGAAAACAGTTAGAGACGTCAGATATGACTTTTGATTTTACATCAGAAATTTATAACTACACCTTAGTTATTATAGAAGATTTGTGCGTACGTATGGCAAACAAACCTCTTCAGGATTTGGGAATGCCTTCACCTAACCGTATCGCTGCTGTTTCGACATGTGTAGAATTGGATCTTGAACAAAGTTACAGTACGAGTGATCTATTGTCGTATGTACAAAATAACATTTCCAAGTTAACGTCGGAACAAAAAGACATTTATGATACGATAGACTCAGTTTCAGGACGTATACAACTACCTGCTGATTTCTGTAATTTGGTGACGTCCAAAAATGAATTGATTGAAAAAGTATTTCCGAATATTCTAAAAAATTATAAAAATAATAAATGGCTAAGTGAAAGAGCGATTCTCGCACCCAAAAATATAGACGTCCACGAAATCAACAATATTGTTTTGACCAAGATTCGAGACCAGGCAGTCCTTTACAAGTCAGTCGACACAGTTTTGGAACCAAATGAAGCGGTTAATTATCCATCTGAATTTTTAAATTCCATAGATCTTTCAGGGTTTCCACCACACGTGCTACAACTAAAAATAGGCGTACTAATAATACTTTTAAGAAATATCAACCCACCAAAGCTTCGCAATGGCATGCGACTTGCCGTAAAAAAAACAATGGAAAACCAAATAGAGGCCACAATCTTGACAGGGCCTTTTGAGGGTGAGGCTGTTCTTATTCCTCGCATTCCCATGACTCCAACGGATCTGCCTTTTCAATTTAAAAGATTGCAATTCCCAATTCGATTAGCATTTGCAATCACCATTAACAAAGCTCAAGGTCAATCATTAGAAAAACGTGGTATAGATCTTAATACTGATTGTTTTCCCATGGACAATTGTACGTTGCATGTTCGAGGGTCGGTAAACCTGACAATCTATTTATATGCAGCGACAATTGGACAGCGAAGAATGTTGTATATTCGCAAATTTTACGCAGTTAATTTGTATTGTATCTATCTATCTATCTATCTATATAAAAACGAGTTGTGTGTATGCATGTTTGTTTGTTTGTTTGTAAAAAGAGCGTTTGCATATGACGTCATTATTAGTACATACGGCTTTGTATATGCACAGACAATGGGAAAGCCAAGAATGTTGTATATTCGCAATTTTTACGTAGTTTAACTCCTGCAGACGAAATGAATGCTTGCCTGAAAAATTCTAATTTATGGGCACACGTAAAAATATTAAAATTAACTACAAATATGCGTGTCCGATTGCAAAACGATGACTCTGGTCAAACATTTTCAGATCAATTGCTGGCAATTGGAAACGGAAAGCTCCCAGTAGTGGGAAAGCCAAAAATGTTGTATATTCGCAATTTTTACGTAGTTTGAAACACATATATAAATCTATCGATATTCACAGGTGGGACACAGGGACACAACTACAATGGCGCGTAACTAATATGGCGCGTAACGACTTACGCGCGCGGGGGGGCTTGGGGGGCACGAAGCGCCCCACCAACTAGGTGTTGGGGTGGCGCGAAGCGCCACCCCAACAGCTAGTATATATATATATATATATCTTCTATATATATAAAAATAAGTTGTCTGTCTGTGTAACGATGACTCTGGTCAAACATTTTCAGATCAATTGCTGGCAATTGGAAACGGAAAGCTCCCAGTAGTGGGAAAGCCAAGAATGTTGTATATTCACAATTTTTACGTAGTTTGAAACACATATATAAATCTATCTATATTTACAGGTGGGACACAGGGACACAACTACACAGGCGCGTAACTAATATGGCGCGTAACGACTTACGCGCCCGGGGGGGCTTGGGGGGCACGAAGCGCCCCACCAACTAGGGGTTGGGGTGGCGCGAAGCGCCACCCCAACAGCTAGTATATATATATATATATACATATATATTGTGATTCCTCGGCACGCTTTCTGTTCTTACTTTCTCTATCAGCCGCAAGCCTGTTTTCTTGCTGTTCTTGTGATTCCTCGGCACGCTTTCTTTTCTTACTTTCTCTATCAGCCGCAAGTTTTTTGGCATATACTCTTTGAGCAGCTTCCTCAGCTGTTACCATTGTAGGTTCTTCAGTCATTTTACAATTAAACATTTTTCCGTCCACGATCTTCTTACAATTAAAATTTGTCTTTGAACGATTTTCTTAAATACCTTTAATGGCGTCATCGTCATAACAAACATGACGACGACTAACTTCATGACGACATGATGACATGACGTCACTCGACAGACATAACCCATAGACAACTTATTTATATATATATATATATATATATATATATATATATATATATATATATATATATATATATATATATATATATAGTTCCTACATCGTTTTTTATTTAGGCATTGCTGTTGTGCTGCCTATGGTTATGTAAAGCCATTGTAGTAAAATAACTTAATTACAAACAGAAACACATTTACTTTTCTCGATTTTACTGATAGTAAAAATTAATATAGTTTCCACAAATTTACATATGACGTACTATTCATTCCTACGTGGTGTATTTGTAACCAACCCTTTGTTTGCTACGCTTTTTTGTCTTTTGGCTCCGTAATTACTTTCTATCATTTCACTCTCATCACTATTCATCATGTCTTCATCCAGTTCATCCTCATAGCCTCCAGTTTCTCGTGTAAATTCTCTTCCTGCTTCTTGCAAAGGTGTCCCAACTAGTTCACGTTCTTCTTTTATTTCTGTATCATTATATGGTATATTTACAATAGGATCTGTTGTTGGTTCTTGTGGCATATCTTTTTCCCTTAAGGGGTCTTTTCTGGGCGTTTCCACATCCTCTTTGCTCTCTGGCAAAGTAAAAGATGGATCAACTTCGTCAGCGTATCCTCCTTTTTCACTGTTAAATTCAACTCTGATCGGTTCCATCCTTGGTATAATTTTTTGTCACCCTGAAATAATATGACATAATCAATAAAAGACATTATAAATAAAGGGAAAGTTATATATAGCATGGGAGTATAAATGTAGGTCCCACCGTACAAAATATGCTTAAAACTCGTCTAAAACTCCGATCCAAGCGTAACCGGGTTAAGGGAACAGCAAAAGTGGGCTTCAAAGATATAACTCACTATTATTGACCAAAATGTCAGACCAACATAAACTTAAATGTGAACTTGAACTCTTAAATAACTCACTTGACACTTCACTTCCATAAAATCTGACTTGGATTTTTTTTTTTAACTAGCCATAAAACATATAAACCCACAAAAACTAAAGTCACCTCTTTCGTAAGCTTGTGGGGACGGCAACAAATCAGGGGAAGCATCGATCAATGACCACCCAAAGCTCATTTTGACACTATCCAGAAAGTAAAATTAATGAAAAAAGATTAAGTCAGCTAGTATGATAGCTCAACCAGTTTATTAGTGCTATAAGCCAATATGCTTTTGGGTCATCTTAAATACAGGAAAATAGAACATTTGTCGAACTGTCCGTGGTAACAACTGTAAGTAAGGAGCGACGTGGCTCATTAGTAACTGAGACTCTAAAAAACGGAATTTTAGTATAAATAGATATATAAAAAGAATCGGCTAGTTATACTGATTACTAATATATAACATTCATAAAGTTTAGTTTTACCCACCAAAGGCTACTAGCCTGAGAAAATTTGTCTGACATTCGAAAAAGGCGAAAACACCACCTTAAAGTCAAGGAATCTTAATGAAAATAATATTATCAGATTCAGCTATCAGAAAACCCCACTAAAGAGGTTTCAAGCTCCCATTTTCAACAATGTGGAATTTTGTATTTTTCCCCAGAAGAAACATCATGGATGCGTGTTTTTTCCCCGTGATAATTGTATCAAAGTAGTAGTCCTAGAATTTCGGCAGAGGGCTCATTCGAACGGAATTTAAAAGCTCTAGTGTCCTTTTTAGTGACGAAAAAGATTACAGGGCACCTATCTCCCTCCCATGCCCTTTTTTTCGCCAAAGTAGTTCGATCAATATTTTGATATAGCCATATTGTTCAACATAGTTGAAAGGTCCAGTATATTTGAATATAATATGACCCACCACAGCGTCTGGGAAAAGGTCTTAAAGTTATGAAATTTACCCATTTTTATTGTATAGCATTTGTTATTGGAAAAGATGCATACAGTTTTCGGATAGAGGGAGGAGGGTGAATTTTATGCTGTGGGATTTTCTATGGGGATAATTTTCCATGGAGAGAGAAGTTTCATGGGGGTGAAAGTTTTAGGGGTAATTTTTAATGGGGGAATTTGCCTTAATTCCTATATGAAATTCTTTTTTTTGTCTTACTTTTTCTTTACCGGAACAACTTTACACGTGGGGATGTTGATTGTAATCGACGGTTGAAATTTTCACCAGGATTGAATTGTCTAGAAGATTTTTTGTAAAGGGAAGTCAGATTTCCCGGTATAACTAAAAAGTAATGAGAAATTAAAAGAAGTTTTTCCACTGAAAAATAGGAGCAACGCTAAAACTCAAAACGAACATAAATTGTTATGGTTGAAATTGATTATATATGAAGGGGACTGCTCCCTTTTCAATACCTCGCAAAAGTTTTTTACGCAAAAGTTCGACTTTTGTCCCAGATATTCAACAACAACTCCTGAAAAGCAAGAGTCGGAAAATTAAAACAATAAAAAGATTTTTAAAAGTACTAAAAAAAACCTTAGCATTAAGAGGGCGGTTATTGCGTTAAACTTTAGCGTTATTGAGGAGGGGACAACTCCTTTCATATGCGTAATAATTTCTGTTCGTTTTAAGTTTTAATGTTGCACCTTACTTTCAGTTAATTTTTTTTTTATTTATTTAACCTGATAACTAGAGCCGCAGGCAATACATTATGACTATTCATACATTCTAAGAATACATTGGCTGTTCATGACGTAGGACAAACAGGAAACAGTATCATTAAAAAAAACGAAAAAAGAAAATAAAAAAAAAACGAGAAAAACGAGGGTAATGTCAGCCAGTGGACAGAAAAGAAGCGAAACCTTTTGAAGCAATCCCAAACAGAGTAGAAGAAACACTGAATAAACAAACAAAAATCCAAGCCAAAACTAGACCTACGTTGCCCGGGCAACGTGAAGTTTTGCAGCAACCTTTTTTCAGCTTCGCCGACTAAAGTGTTGCGAGAACAACACTTTGGTTTTGTTTCTTTGCTGTCTGTTAAACGCTGAAGTTGTCAACCGATCTCGATTTTGAAAATGGTATGTTCTTTGGCAACCTTGACGACGTTAGTCCTCTCCTTGGTCCGTTGGTGGAATCAACTAAGCGATCTGATTGGCCGTGCATTAGGGAGAATGAAGTAAAGGTCTATTTTGCTTATTCGCGTTATTACAACGCGCACCAAGGAAAAGATGAATCTGTAATAAGCTTTATATGCCGTATTACATATTTGACCAATGTTTCAGGGAACTTGTAAGTAAGAACCGGCTGTTAGGCTCGGTGATAAGGGGTTTGCAAATTTTACTAGTTGGTGTACCCCGACCTTCGAAATTTTTGTTCCTGATTTCAGACTTCCATTTTTGTGAAAATGGATCTCGAAGGTGAGCGTAGATCAAACACGGCTTACAGTGCTGGATGTTGGACATCCCAGATTCTGCATGTTTGAAAGGTGTCATGAAGGCAACCCGATCAAGAGACACAATAAATATACAAATGTATGAAGAAAGGGGAAAGTAACTGATAGTCCCGATTGTGATGGGTGAAAATGTTTTAAGTGTTAGCACGACATTTAGGAAATGTAGAAAAATCACATATTTAGAGGAGATAAAAACTTCTACAAACTTGTCCACATTTTATTTGATCTTAGACATGAAAAGGTTCAAAATGATCAAATGGTCAAAGAGTTCAAAGTTCAAATGATCCGTGGCGAAGTCCTGATGTTTGTGAGAGAAAAGACAAATTGGTTCTGTTATCTGTAACAGAAAGGGATATGGAATCGCCAGCAAAATGGTTAGCCAAGAATCTTGTGACGTATTACAGTTACCACAACCCAGTTATTGTCGCACTAGAGACAAGTTAGCCAAAACTGATTTTTCTTTTTTTCTTAGTTAGTTTCATTTGTAGTGTTTATACTAAGTGACTTTTAGGTATTTAATATAAATATTTCTCATATTCGAATATTGACCTTCTCTTCCTTCTATCTTTGCCTCCTATAAGTTATACATATTACAATATTTTCTACTGAACTTTTTTACCTCTTGAGTTTTATTGTTCCGTGTTCTTTTGCCCTGTTTCGCATAACCAACGAATATAATTCATCTTCTTCTATCTTGGATCATGTTTGCTTCTCTTGTAAATATTAGACGACTACTAGAGTTATATTTTTTTTAGAGTTTTAACACTTGTTTTCATGATTTGAATGGTCGAAAACTTTCCATATCACTATTTATGTTTCCGATACATTTAGTTGGGTTGAACCTAGCGTATTCTTATCTGGCAAAGTTACGGATAACTTTATAATACCAACTAAGTTCCATGACATAATTAACAAATTGACTCTGCAACAAGTTAAACCTTATCCTGTTATAAGGTTTTAGATTATACAATCTAGTTGGTATTATAAAGCTATCCGTTACTTTTCATGATCAAAATACCATAAATGAGAATGTAAACAATCATACCAAACAAACATACTATATGTATCAATATAAATGAATAAATATATCCTTAAACAAGTAAAACTTCAACTGAATATCCAAATCAAACTTGAAACAAACAAAAATCACAACAAACAACAGTTTAAGTACTGGCTAATTGTAAATATTTTAAAACCTACTGCGTCATTGGCACTTTACTGAAAACTATTTGTTTTTTGAACAGTCCTGGAAAGAACTAATAAAATTAATATGAATATTTATATGTAATAATACTAGTTGCTGAAAGCTCATCAGTTCAAGTTTATATTTCAATGCAATTTATTTTATTTTCAACATTGTAATAAGCACAAAAGAAAATATTTGTAAATACGATGGGTGTAGTGAAGATGTTAAATAGCCATGGCCCAGGGTGTAGTTTCACAGTTGAAAAACGTTTGGAAGAATGAGAAAATAAGTCAACAAACCAAGATTATAATATTGGAAGCTGCAAGGATGACATTGGTCAATATGGCTCTGAAGCATGGGCGGTCTGAAAAACGGAAGAAGATTTGTAAGATTTTTTCCAGAGAGATTGCCTGCGAATTGCTTTGGGTAGTCAGCTGACTGAATGTATTTCAAGCAGTAGGTTGTACGGTTATTGTGGCTCAATCCTGATTTCTAGGGCTATAATGAGAGAAAGGTTGAGATGGCTAGGGCACATCCTACAAATGAAAGATGACAGATTTCCAAAGATTGTCCTTTTTGGCCAACCGTCTAGGGCTCAACAGAAAGCAGGTCGTCCTTGTTTGGGGTGGGAAGATGTCGTTAGGAAAGAATTAAGGGGAATAGGAACTTCCTGGGAGGGTGTAAAAAGGGAGTCTTTGAATAGACTGAGATGGGGGAGAAGCGTGCGTAGCTGTCTTGTCCTCTGGTAAGCTTGGTCCCGCGGTTCGTTGTTAGTAGTAGTAGCAGTAGTACAGTCCAAATAGCATCATCAAGTTTTAAATACTTGCCACTGACGAAACGAGTAATGAAAATAAACAATTTGATAAAATAGATCATTAACGAGATAATAATTGAAACTTCAAAAAATAATTAAAAGAATAAATGATTTGAAAATCGAGAACAATAAATAGAATAAAATCTCATCATTAGGGCCGAAATATTTGGTTTTTAGACACTTATTTGCCGATAAACAAGTCTGGTGCTAGAGATTTTGAAAGTGTGTAAAATTTACAAGTTTAGGTCTTTTAGAAAATTCAATTAACATTTCTAGGCGATTTAATTTAGAAATTATAATTTACACTGCCTGTTTCCCCAAAAGCAGAATTCGTAGAAATATTAATAAGTAGAAATTAAGTAGAAATATGAAGACTGGGACCGTCGTAGAAAAATAATCGCCAAGGTTTTAAATGCAAGGTTACATTGTAATTTAAATCCACAAAAGTCATTTCAACTTTCATAACTTTTATCATTCAGATAATTTTTGAAGGGCTGAAGTTAATTTTTAATATAAGAAGCATTAGAGATATTTAGAGGTTTACACAACATAAAAGCGGGCTATATATACGGTAATATAGGCCCCTCATAATCTATTATTGGAAGAGTTATCTCTTTGGAGATAAGAACTATTCAGGGGAAATTTTACATGGTTTTCTTTTGCCAAAATTCCTATACAAAGTTATTTTTATTTGTCTTAGTTTCTCTTTGCCGACTTACGTATAGAGATGATCAAGGTAAATGTCCGGGTAAATTTTCGCACGGATTGAATTGTCTAGAATGTCTTTCCGTGGCGAGGGGGATTTTTACGTGGAGGTGGAGCCATATTTCCTGGCATTATTTAAATAAAGATCATAGGTTAAACAAAAAAGAAGGGTTTTCAACTGAAAGTAAGGAACAGCATTAAAACTGAAAATGGACAAAAATAATTACGTATATGAGGAGATTTCCCCCTCCTCAACACCTTGCTCTTTATGCTAAAGTTTGAATTTCTTACCAATTCTTTAAGAACGACTCCTGAAACACAAGGGTCGTTTAATTAGAACAATAAGTAGCTTTTTTAAAAGTGCTAAGAATCTTTAACGTAAAGAGTGAGGTGTTGAGTAGTGAGCAACCCCCCTCATTTACCTAATAATTTCTGTTCGTTTTAAGTTTTAATGTTTCTCCTTAATCCTAGTTGAAAAAACTTGATTTTTATTTATTAACATAGATAGGCTACTATAAACAGGCTATATTATTTTCAATTTACAAGTTAAGTTTAGTATGGCCATTTGTTCACGTTCAGCCTATAGTCTTCGTACATTCAAGTTAAGTTTGGATAAGTTTTTTTTTTCATTCCAGAAATAAATTAGGAATAAAATGTTTTATAAATGATAATTTGTAGAAATTATTGAACTATCCTGAGGGCTTTTTTTTCGTAATCATGATTTCTTGGAATTGTTCGAAAATACTTTTTTCCAATGTAAAGTTTTACACCATTTCTAAAAGTTACCAACTTATTATCCCTCGTCCGTGAAATAATTTTCCAATCGTATATTGAACGAAGCTATTCCTGAAGCTTGCAAACTGAAGATAAGAGCGTACTGTTCAATTCATTCTCAACGAACTCATGGTATCTAGAACTTGACTAGAAAATACGTTTTTACTACGTTGATATTTTCAACGCAATCATTGCAATCCTGAGTCAGTCCTGCCAGATTGGGCCTGTTTCGGCGAATTACACTGGTTCAAATTACATTTGGCTAATAAAATTTGCCAAAAAGTCCTGAATTAAGAACGAAGTTAGGTTATAACTGTTTCAATGAAAAAAGGTAAAATCAGCCCAGTTTGAATCAGACAGAAATTGTTATACAAGGCGAATTAGTTGCTTGACATTTTCTTTCCTCTAAATTGCTTTTTTTGGAGTTTTCAACGATTTTATAAAAATAAAGATACCACGGAACGCAACGACTGCATCAATTCAAAACTTGTTATTTAACATGGAAAAAATTTTACATTAGCGAAAATATTCCCGGAAAATGTGTTTCAGATTGTTCCACATTAGAGAGTGGACATCAAGCCTTTATTATGAGGGGCCTATATTACCGTATGTATAGCCCACTTTTATGTTGTGTAAACCTCTAAATATCTCCAATGCTTCTTATATTAAAGATTAACCACAGCCCTTCAAAAATTATCTGAATGATAAAAGTTATGAAAGTCGAAATGACTTTTGTGGATTTAAATTACAATGTAACCTTGCATTTGCAATCTTGGCGATTATTTTTCTACGATAATCCCAGTCTTCATATTTCTACCTAATTTTTACTTATTAATATTTCTACGAATTCTACTTTTGGGAAAACAGGCAGTGTAAATTATAATTTCTGAATTCAATCACCTAGAATGTTAATTGAATCAAACAGTTCGTGGTAACGAACTGTAGTAAGGAGCGACCCGGCTCAATAGTAACCTTAACTCTAAAAAATTGAATTTTGATATCAATAGCTACATCAAAAGAATCGCATTTTAATGCTGATTTTAAATATATAAGTTTCATCAAGTTTAGTCTTACCCATCAAAAGTTACGAGCCTGAGAAAATTTGCCTTATTTAGGAAAATAGGAGGAAACACCCCCTAAAAGTCGTAGGATCTTAACGAAAATGACACCATCAGATTCGGCGTATCAGAGAACCTTACTGTAGAAGTTTCAAGCTCCTATCTACAAAAATGTGGAATTTTGTATTTTTTGCCAGAAGACAAATCACGGGTGCGTGTTTATTTATTTTTTTTTTTCCCAGGGGTCATCGTATCGACCAAGTGGTCCTATAATGTCGCAAGAGGGCTTTTTCTAACGGAAATAAAAAGTTCTAGTGCCCTTTATAAGTGACCAAAAAAATTGGATGGCATCTAGGCCCCCTCCCACGCTCATTTTTTTCCCAAAGTCAACGGATCAAAATTTTGAGATAGCCATTTTGTTCAACATAGTCGAAAACCATAATAACTATGTCTTTGGGGATGACTTACTCCCCCACAATCCCTTGGGAGGGGCTGCAAGTTACAAACTTTGACTAGTGTTTACATATAGTAATGGTTATTGGGAAGTGTACAGACGTTTTCAGGGGGATTTTATTTTGTTTGGGGGTGGGGCTGAGGAGAGGGGACTATGTTGGAGGATCTTTCCTTGGAGGAATCTGTCATGGGGGAAGAAAAATTCAATGAAAAGGGCGCAGGATTCTCTAGCATTACTATAAGAAAACAATGAAAAATAAACATGAAAACGTTTTTTCAAATGAAAGGAAGAAGCAGCATTGAAACTTAAAACGAACAGAGATTATTACGCATATGAGGGGTTCTAAAAATACTTTAGCATAAAGAGCGAGGTATTTAGGAGGAGATAAATACCTTGCTCTTTATGCTAAAGTATTTTTAGTAATTTCAACTATTTATTCTACGGCCTTTCTGATTTAGGGGTCATTCTTAAAGAATTGGGACAAAACTTACGATTTAGTGTAACGAAGGAGGTATTAACGAGGGTACACACCCCCTCATATAAATAATAAAAATTAAAGAATATAAAAGTTTGTTACGTAAGTTAATTCTAAAGTTACGTATATTTTTTGCTAATAAAAAAATCCGTTAAAATTAAAATTAATAGTTGCCTTTTTATGTAACCGAAAAATTGCATGGCAACTAGGCCTCCTTCCCCATCCCATATTTCTCAAAATTGTATGATCAAAACTAAGAGAAAGCCATTTAGCCAAAAAAGGAATTAATATGCAAATTTCACTTGAATAGTTTACGTGTGGAGAGTCAATATCAAACATGCATTAATTCAAAAACGTTCAGAAATTACATAAAAAAAACTAGTTTTTTTAACTGAAAGGAAGGAGCGACATTAAAACTTAAAACGAACAGAAATTACTCCGTATATGAAATGGATTGTCCCCTCCGCAATCCCTCGCTCTTTACGCTAAAGTTTGACTCTTTGCCACAATTCTGCTTTTTATAACAATTAAAAGCTTTAGCGTAAAGAGCGAGGGATTGCGGAGGGGACAATCCATTTCATATACGGAGTAATTTCTGTTCGTTTTAAGTTTTAATGTCGCTCCTTACTTTCAGTTAAAAAAACTAGTTTTTTTTATGTAATCTACTAAAAGACCTAAACTTCTAAATTTTACACACTTTCAAAATGTCTAGCACCAGACCTGTTTATCGGCAAATAAGTGTCTAAAAACCAAATATTTCGGGCCTAATTATGAGATTTTATTTTATTTACTGTTCTTGATTTACAAATTATTTATTCTTTTAATTATTTTTCTATTTTATCAAATTGTTTATTTCCATCACTCATCTGGTCAGCGGCAAGTATTTAAACCTTGATGATGCTATTTGGACTGTACTACTGCTACTACTACTAACAACGAACCGCGGGACCAAGCTACCGGAGGACAAGACAGCTACGTACGCTTTTCCTCCATCTCAATCTATTCAAAACCTCCCTCTTTACACCCTCATAGGAAGTTTCTATTCCCTTTAAATCTTTCCTTACGACATCTTCCCACCCCAAACGAGGACGACCTGCTTTCTGTTGAGCCCTAGACGGTTGGCCAAAAAGGACAATCTTTGGAAATCTGTCATCTTTCATTTGTAGGATGTGCCCTAGCCATCTCAACCTTTCTCTCATTATAGCCCTAGAAATCGGGATTGAGCCACAATAACCGTGCAACGTACTGCTTGAAATACATTCAGTCAGTTGACTACCCAAAGCAATTCGCAGGATGTGCCCTAGCCATCTCAACCTTTCTCCCATTTTAGCCCATGAAATCAGGATTGAGCCACAATTACTGTGCAACCTACTGCTTGAAATACGTTCAGTAAGTTGACTACCCAAAGCAATTCGCAGGCAATCTCTCTGGAAAAAATCTTAAAAATCTTCTTCTGTTTTTCGGAGCGCCCATGCTTCAAAGCCATCCTTGCAGTTTCCAATATTCTAGTCTTGGTTTGTAGACTTATTTTCTCATTCTTCCAAACATTTTTCAGTTGTGAAACTATACCCTGAGCCATGGCTATTTAACATCTTCACTACACCCACCGTATTTACAAATATTTTCTTTCGTGCTTATTACAATATTGAAAATAAAACAAATTACATTGAAATATAAACTTGAACTGATAAGCTTTCCGCAATTAGTATTATTACATATAAATATTCATATTAATTTTATTAGTTATTTCCAGGACTGTTCAAGACACACATAGTTTTCAGTAAAGCGCCAATGACGCAGTAGGTTTTAATTTTTACAATTAGGCAGTACCTAAACTCTTGTCTGTAGTGATTTTTGTTCGTTTCAAGTTTGATTTGCATATTCAATTGAAGTTTTACTTGTTTTAAGATTTATTTATTCATTTATATTGATACCTATAGTATGTTTGTTTGGTATGATTGTTTATTTAATTTCTGTTTGTTTTGGTTTCATTTATGCTTCAGGTGTAAGATTGATTTGTATATTCAATATAAGTTTTGTTCGTTTTAAGATTTGTTTATTTATTTATATTAGTACCTATTGTAGGTTTATTTTCTATGATTATTTAATTTCTGTTCGTTTTGTTTTTCACTTATTCTTTAAAAGTCGTTTTGACCGTTTTGAGTTGGAATTGTTATAGGTTTTTACTTCTACCGATCTAAATTTGTATACAGCCTTTCTTTGAACAGCTTGTTTTCAGAAAGTTTTTTTGTAATGAATTTATTCGTTTTCATTGCCAAAATTTCAAGTTTTCCAACATCCCCATATCAAAATCAAATTGTTTTGTTCAACATCAAAGTTTCAGCAAAGTATCAAAACTAGTATCAAAGTAACAAAGTCTCAAGGTAAACAAAATACCAAAGAACCAATTAACAAATTAAGAGCAAGCAACTTTCATAGCTTATAGCCCTTGCCCCGTAAATAAAAGTTTCCAAATAAAATCAGTAAATTAAAAAATCAGAGGCAACGCTATGTAAGCGTTGCATATAGTAAGGCCATAAGCTACAATTTTGTGTTATTATTTTTTTCTCAGAGGCACTTCATATGGAATGGGTCGTCACAAAAACTTCGCAGGAGGCTTTTTTGATTGGAAAAATCGGAAGTTCTAGTGCCCTTTTTAAGAGTCAAAAGTGACCGGAGAGTAACAAGCCCCCCACACCTTTTTCCCCCGAATGTATCCGATAAAAAATTGAGATAGCCATTTTGTTAAAATTAGTTCAAGGATCAGATAATAAAAACTCCGAGATCGACAGTCGTGGTTAATTATGCCCTAGGGGCTTGCATTGTTCATATGGAGCGATTGCTCGTAAAAATTTCAGTTGGGGGCTCATTTGATTGAAAATTGAAAGTTCTAGTTCATTTTTGAAAAGTAAAAAGAGACCAAAGGGCAACTAGCCTCCCCTGTGCTCTTTTTCCCCCAAACCAATCCAATAAAATTTTGAGTTACCAATTTTGTTGAAAATATTTCAAACATCAGATAACAAAAACTCCTAGGTCGACACTACCTCTCAGAGCTCGGAGGCAAGAGTTTTAAATTATTCCCCGGGGCATATAAGGTTCTTATGTAAGGGGTGGTCGTATAAACTTAAGACGTGGCTCATTTTATTGGAAATTAAAAGTTCTAGCTACCACTTTATGATTGAAAAGTTTTTGGAAGGGTTATACACCATCCTACCCCCCAAACACTCCCTCTTTTTCCCAAACACATCCGATACAAATTTAGAGATAGGCAGTTTGTTTGAAATAGTCCAACGATCAGATAACACAAACTTCAGAGTCAACATAATCCCCCCAGAGCCCGGGGAAGGGTTGTAAGCTATGCCCCGGGGGCATATGAGGTTTTATGGAAGATTTGGTCGTATAAAATTTGGAAGGGACTCAAATGATTAAAAATTCAAAGTTTTAATTCCCTTTTTAAGAGTCAAAAGTGACCTTATGGAATCCAGGCCCCTCCAACCCTCTTTTCCACAAACATGTCCGATCACATTTTTGTATAGCCATTTTGTTCAGGATAGATCAAGAATTATATAACAAAACTCCAGGGATAACACAGCACCCCAGAACCCAGGGGCAAGTGTTGAAAATTATGCCCCTGGGCATATAGAGTTTCATCGCAGGAACGGTCATATAAACGTCAGAGGGGGCTCAGTTGATTGTAAATTGGAATTTTTAGCGGCCTTTTTAAGAATCAAAAGTGATTAGACAGCAACTAGCTCCCTCTCCCCAGTGCCCTTTTTCCCCAAATGCATCCAATCAAAATTTTGAGACTGTCATTTTGTTCAAAATAGTTTACAGATCAGATAATAAACTCTGGGGTCGACACAACACCCCATAGCCAGGGGACAAGTGTTGTAAGTTATGCTCCGGGGGCACATAAGATTTTGTGTAAGGGGTGGTCTTAAGAACTTCAGCCGTCGCTCTTTTGATTACAAATTGAAAGTTCTGGTTACCTTTTCAATAGTTATAAAAAGTTATTGGATTGCATCTACCCCTCTACACTCTCTTTTCCCCAGATGCATCTGATAAAATTTTGAGATAGCCATTTCGTTTGAAATAGTGCAACGATCAGATGACAAAAACTTCAGGGTCAATAAAACCACTTCAGAGCCTGGGGCAGACACAACCCCTATGGGCAGACCTATTTTGAAATAGGGAATTTTGAACCAAAAACAGTCAAACATGAACCAAAATTAATTAAAAAAAAATCTTTCCGAAAACGAACTTTTTTAAAGAAAAGTAAAGGGCATGCTAAACTTGAGATCAGAAAAAATACATACCTACAATAACTCAAACTCGAAACGACCAGAAATCATAAACAGCGCAATAGCAGTAAGTAGAGAGCGATGTGGTCACAATGTATTGTTAATTTATTTGTTTTTTTTTTCTTTTTTTTTGTTTAGACCAGGGCACTTCGTATCGAAGGAATTGTCGTAGAAACTTCAAAAATTCGACTGGAAATGGAAAGGGCTAGTACCCTTTTTTAGAGTCAAAAGTGATAGGAGGGAGACTAGCCCCTCTTCTACGTCCATCATTTCCCCCAACACATTCAATAAAAATTTTTAGATAGCCAATTGGTTCAACAAAGTTTAAAAATTCGGAAATGATGTCTTTGAGGAAAATCCGGATATAGCGGTTACAAATATATATTTTTAAACAACGAAGGGGAATTTTTCTGATGGGAATATGAAAAACGTGGATACGTTTTAACCACTTATATATATATATATATATATATATATATATATATATATATATATATATATATATATATATATATATATATATATATATATATATATATATATATATATATATATATATAAAGGTAAAGGATACGGCATTAGACTTTACAGTCCCTACCGACTGTGCTGATCTCCCGTTTTTTGGCCCTTCAGCCAGGAAGTGCAATGGGGGGCTGGGGGCCAACCATCCTGTACTTTCGCACACCCTTTCTGTTTACCTTCCCCAGATTTCTCCAGGTACCCATTTAGAGCTGGGTCGACTCTGGCTAAGCTTACAGAGTCACGCCACTGACCCCCGTCCCAAACTGAAGAATTGGGCACACTGGAATTCGAACCCGCGTCCTCTCAGACAAAGGATCCCGAATCCAGCGCACCAACCCACTCGGCCAGGACGATATATATATATATATATATATATATATATATATATTGGGGGGAGTTGGTGACATTGGGGGGAGTTGGAGGGGGAGGCCTTAAATCTTGGAAAACGCTTAGAGTGGAGGGATCAGGATGAAACTTGGTGGGAAAAATAAGCACAAGCCCTAGATGCATGATTCACATAACCGGAACGCATCTGATCTCTTTGGGAGAGTTGGGGGGGGAGGGTTAATTCTGAAAAATCTAGGTATTTTTAACTTAATGAGGAGCGATCAGATCTTAATGAAATTTCATGTTTAGAAGGACCTCGTAACTCAGATTTCATATTTTAAATTCCGGACCGGATCCAGTGTCATTTGGGGGGAGGGACCGGAAATCTTGGAAAACGCTTAGAGTAGAGAGATCAGGATGAAACCTGGTGGGAAGAATAAGCAAAAGTCCAAGATAAGTGGCTGACATAACCGGTTCTGCTCTCTTTGGGGGAGTTTTTTTTGGGGGGGGGGTAATTCGGAAAAAATAGAAAAAATGAGGTATTTGTAACTTACAACGAGTGATTAGATCTTAATGAAATTTGTTTTAGAAGGATCTTGTGTTTCAGAGCTCTTATTCTAAATCCCGACCAGATTTGGTGACATTTGGGGGAAACCGGAAATCTTGGAAAACGTGAAAATTGAGGTATATTTATCTTACGAATGGGTCATCGGATCTTAATGCAACTTGACATATAGAAAGATTTTATGTCTCATATTCTCTATTTCCAATTCGAAGCGGATCTGGGTACATGGGGGCTAGAGGGGGTAAACAGAAATCCTGGAGTCTGGAAATTTTGGAAAACGCTTAGAGTCGAGAGATCAGGATGAAACTTGACAGGAAGAATAAGAACAAGTTAGATATGTGATTGATATAATTGGAACGGATCTGCTCTTTTTGGAATAGTTGGGGGGGGGGTTAATTCGGAAAAAAATTGAGGTATTTTTATCTTAAGAACGGGTGACCAGATCTGAATGAAATTTGATATTTAGATGGAACTCATGTCTCACAGCCCTTGTTTTAAATCCCGACCAGATTTGGTGATACTGAAGGAAACCGAGAGTTGGTGGAGGAAACCGGAAATCTTGGAAAACGCTTAGAGTGGAGAGATCGGGATGAAACTTGGTGGGTTGACTAGCAAATGTTGTAGATACGTGATTGATGTAACCGGTCTGGATCCGCTCTCTTTGGGGGAGTCAGGGGGTCCAGTGCTTTGGCGAGTTTGGTGCTTTTGAACGTGCTAGGACGATGAAAATTGGTAGGTGTGCCAAAGACCTTCACAAATTGACTTGACAAAGTAGTTTTTTCCGATTTGACCATCTGGGGGCTGAAGAGAGAGGAAAAATTAGAAAAAATGAGGTATTTTTAACTTATGAGTGGGTGATCTGATCTTAAGAGATTTTGATATTTAGAAGGACCTCGCGTCTCGGAACTCTTATTTTAAATCCTGACCAGCATTAAGCCTCTGATTTTCCTTTTAAATCAATCAATTGATTTTTATAATTTTGCTTGAGCTCATGCCATATGAGCTCATGGCTCTTCTGGCCTCGTCACAAGCACCATATGAGCTCTTAGCTCTTTTAATTAGCTCTTGTTAATTTGCACTTTACTGGAAACAAACTACCTTTGGAATTTTTTCACCTTTCTAACTCTTATAAATGAAAAATAATCTAAACTTTAACGAACAAATGTCAGCATATGCCAATTTAACTGGCAATTCACGGTCATTTTTTTTTCAGAAAAGTGCAAATTGTGTTCTGGTCTTGAGAAGGTATAAGGGTTATCAGCTTTATTTAGCCTACAACTCATGTTAATTTTGTCGAAGACCAACACTGTCATTGGCCCTTTACTGAAAATGAATTATATCAAAATTAATGTCATTATATATCAAATATTCAGTTTGATTATTTATGTAATCTTCAACAATGTTCAAGACACATATAGTTTTCAGCAAAGTGCCAATGACGCAATTGGTTTTAGACTTTTACAGTGAGAGAAGGAGGCTAAATCCAAACTCTTGATTGTAGGGATTTTTGTTCGTTTCAAGCTTGATTCGCATATTCAATTTAGGTTTCACTAGTTTTAAGATTTATTTATTCCTTTATATTAGTACATTTTGTATGATTGTTTGATATGATTAATTATTTAAATTCTGTTCGTTTTAGTTTTCATTTATAATTCAATACATAAATATTTTTGTTCGTTTTAAATTTGATTTGTATATTCAACTTAAGCTTTACTGGTTTTAGGATTATTAATTCATTTATATTTCTACCTGTTGTGCGTTTTTACTGTGATTGCTTATTTAATTTTTGTTCGTTTTGGGTTTCATTTATTCTTTAAAATTAATTTCTGGTTGTTTTGAGTTTGAGTTAATGTAGGTTTTTATTTCTTCTGATCTTAAGTTTAATTAAATAAAAAAAAACTAATTTTCTTAGCTGAAAGTAAGGAGCGACATTAAAACTTAAAACGAACAGAAATTATTCCGTATATGAAATGGGTTGTCCCCTCCGCAATCCCTCGCTCTTTACGCTAAAGCTTTTAATTGTTTTAAAAAGTAGAATTGTGGCAAAGAGTCAAACTTTAGCGTAAAGAGCGAGGGATTGCGGAGGGGACAACCCATTTCATATACGGAGTAATTTCTGTTCGTTTTAAGTTTTAATGTCGCTCCTTACTTTCAGCTAAAAAAATTAGTTTTTTTATTTAATTTCTGAACGTTTTTGAATTAATGCATGATTGGTTTTGGCTCTCCGCACATGAATTATTAAAATGAAATTTGTATATTAATTCTTTTTTTGGCTAAATGGCTTTCTCTTAGTTTTGATCAGACGATTTTGGGAAATAAGGGGTGGAGAAAGAGGCCTAGTTGCCCTCCAATTTTTCGGTTACTTAAAAAGGCAACTAGAACTTTTAATTTTTAACGAACGTTTTTATTAGTAAAAAATATACGTAACTTAAGAATTAACTTACGTAACAAACTTTCATAGCCTTATATTTTTATTATGTATACGAGGGGGTTTGTACCCTCGTTAATACCTCGCTCTTTACACTAACTCGTAAGTTTTGTCCCAATTCTTTAAGAATGACCCCTGAATCAGAAAGGCCGTAGAATATATAGTTGAAATTACTAAAAATACTTTAGCATAAAGAGCAAGGTATTTATCTCCTCCTAAATACCTCGCTCTTTATGCTAAAGTATTTTTAGAACCCCTCATATGCGTAATAATCTCTGTTCGTTTTAAGTTTCAATGCTACTTCTTCCTTTCATTTGAAAAAAACGTTTTCATGTTTATTTTTCATTGTTTTCTTATAGTAATGCTAGAGAATCCTGCGCCCTTTTCATTGAATTTTTCTTCCCCCATGACAGATTCCTCCAAGGAAAGATCCTCCAACATAGCCCCCTCTCCTCAGCCCCACCCCCAAACAAAATAAAATCCCCCTGAAAACGTCTGTACACTTCCCAATAACCATTACTATATGTAAACACTGGTCAAAGTTTATAACTTGCAGCCCCTCCCCCAGGGATTGTGGGGGAGTAAGTCATCCCCAAAGACATAGTTATTATGATTTTCGACTATGTTGAACAAAATGGCTATCTCGAAAATTTGATCCGTTGACTTTGGGAAAAAAATGAGCGTGGGAGGGGGCCTAGATGCCCTTCAATTTTTTTGGTCACTTAAAAAGGGCACTAGAACTTTTCATTTTCGTTAGAATGAGCCCTCTTGCGACATTCTAGAACCACTTGGTCGATACGATGACCCCTGGGGAAAAAAATAAATAAATAAAAATAAACACGCACCCGTGATTTGTCTTCTGGCAAAAAATACAAAATTCCACATTTTTTTTGATAGGAGCTTGAAACTTCTACAGTGGGGTTCTCTGATACGCTGAATCTGATGGTGTCATTTTCGTTAAGATCCTACGACTTTTAGGGGGTGTTTCCCCCTATTTTCCTAAATAAGGCAAATTTTCTCAGGCTCGTAACTTTTGATGGGTAAGACTAAACTTGATGAAACTTATATATTTAAAATCAGCATTAAAATGCCATTCTTTTGATGTAGCTATTGATATCAAAATTCATTTTTTTAGAGTTTTGGTTACTATTGAGCCGGGTCGCTCCTTACTACAGTTCGTTACCACGAACTGTTTGATACGGCCTTTACTTTTCTTTAAAAGACTACTTTTTCAGAAGGTTTGTTTTATTTAATCAAAGTAACTAAAGTATCTAAGTTACAATAAGCAAAAGCATAACTTACAATCCTTACCCCTGGGCCGGTGGATTTCGACCCCAAAAGAATAGTTATTTGGCCTTCGGGCTTACAACACTTGCATCAAACAAGTTTCTTCCAATGTTTATGCGACCAATTCTTCGATAAGAACAATATATGCCAACAGGGCATACTTAATAGCCTTTTTCAGGGCTTTAAAGATTGAGTTGATCCCAGAGGCATTGTTGTATGATATTCAGACTATTTTGATCAAAATGGCTGTATCATAATTTTGATACGTTTAGGAAAAAGAGGTATGGGGGAACAGGTACCACTAATCATTTTTGACTATTAAAAAGGGAATTAAAACTTTCAATTTTCAAAAAAATGACCTTCCTTCAAAGTTTACACGACCAGCCCTTCCATAAAAACGTAATATATTCCCAGGGCATAACTTAGAACACTTACCCCCTGGCTATGGGAAATTATGTCAGTCCTGAACATATTGCTATCTGATCTTTAGACTATTTTGAAAATTGCTTTTTTTGGAATAGTTGGGGGGGGGGGGGGTTAATTCGGAAAAAAATTGAGGTATTTTTATCTTAAGAACGGGTGACCAGATCTGAATGAAATTTGATATTTAGATGGAACTCATGTCTCACAGCCCTTGTTTTAAATCCCGACCAGATTTGGTGATACTGAAGGAAACCGAGAGTTGGTGGAGGAAACCGGAAATCTTGGAAAACGCTTAGAGTGGAGAGATCGGGATGAAACTTGGTGGGTTGACTAGCAAATGTTGTAGATACGTGATTGATGTAACCGGTCTGGATCCGCTCTCTTTGGGGGAGTCAGGGGGTCCAGTGCTTTGGCGAGTTTGGTGCTTTTGAACGTGCTAGGACGATGAAAATTGGTAGGTGTGCCAAAGACCTTCACAAATTGACTTGACAAAGTAGTTTTTTCCGATTTGACCATCTGGGGGCTGAAGAGAGAGGAAAAATTAGAAAAAATGAGGTATTTTTAACTTATGAGTGGGTGATCTGATCTTAAGAGATTTTGATATTTAGAAGGACCTCGCGTCTCGGAACTCTTATTTTAAATCCTGACCAGCATTAAGCCTCTGATTTTCCTTTTAAATCAATCAATTGATTTTTATAATTTTGCTTGAGCTCATGCCATATGAGCTCATGGCTCTTCTGGCCTCGTCACAAGCACCATATGAGCTCTTAGCTCTTTTAATTAGCTCTTGTTAATTTGCACTTTACTGGAAACAAACTACCTTTGGAATTTTTTCACCTTTCTAACTCTTATAAATGAAAAATAATCTAAACTTTAACGAACAAATGTCAGCATATGCCAATTTAACTGGCAATTCACGGTCATTTTTTTTTCAGAAAAGTGCAAATTGTGTTCTGGTCTTGAGAAGGTATAAGGGTTATCAGCTTTATTTAGCCTACAACTCATGTTAATTTTGTCGAAGACCAACACTGTCATTGGCCCTTTACTGAAAATGAATTATATCAAAATTAATGTCATTATATATCAAATATTCAGTTTGATTATTTATGTAATCTTCAACAATGTTCAAGACACATATAGTTTTCAGCAAAGTGCCAATGACGCAATTGGTTTTAGACTTTTACAGTGAGAGAAGGAGGCTAAATCCAAACTCTTGATTGTAGGGATTTTTGTTCGTTTCAAGCTTGATTCGCATATTCAATTTAGGTTTCACTAGTTTTAAGATTTATTTATTCCTTTATATTAGTACATTTTGTATGATTGTTTGATATGATTAATTATTTAAATTCTGTTCGTTTTAGTTTTCATTTATAATTCAATACATAAATATTTTTGTTCGTTTTAAATTTGATTTGTATATTCAACTTAAGCTTTACTGGTTTTAGGATTATTAATTCATTTATATTTCTACCTGTTGTGCGTTTTTACTGTGATTGCTTATTTAATTTTTGTTCGTTTTGGGTTTCATTTATTCTTTAAAATTAATTTCTGGTTGTTTTGAGTTTGAGTTAATGTAGGTTTTTATTTCTTCTGATCTTAAGTTTAATTAAATAAAAAAAAACTAATTTTCTTAGCTGAAAGTAAGGAGCGACATTAAAACTTAAAACGAACAGAAATTATTCCGTATATGAAATGGGTTGTCCCCTCCGCAATCCCTCGCTCTTTACGCTAAAGCTTTTAATTGTTTTAAAAAGTAGAATTGTGGCAAAGAGTCAAACTTTAGCGTAAAGAGCGAGGGATTGCGGAGGGGACAACCCATTTCATATACGGAGTAATTTCTGTTCGTTTTAAGTTTTAATGTCGCTCCTTACTTTCAGCTAAAAAAATTAGTTTTTTTATTTAATTTCTGAACGTTTTTGAATTAATGCATGATTGGTTTTGGCTCTCCGCACATGAATTATTAAAATGAAATTTGTATATTAATTCTTTTTTTGGCTAAATGGCTTTCTCTTAGTTTTGATCAGACGATTTTGGGAAATAAGGGGTGGAGAAAGAGGCGTAGTTGCCCTCCAATTTTTCGGTTACTTAAAAAGGCAACTAGAACTTTTAATTTTTAACGAACGTTTTTATTAGTAAAAAATATACGTAACTTAAGAATTAACTTACGTAACAAACTTTCATAGCCTTATATTTTTATTATGTATACGAGGGGGTTTGTACCCTCGTTAATACCTCGCTCTTTACACTAACTCGTAAGTTTTGTCCCAATTCTTTAAGAATGACCCCTGAATCAGAAAGGCCGTAGAATATATAGTTGAAATTACTAAAAATACTTTAGCATAAAGAGCAAGGTATTTATCTCCTCCTAAATACCTCGCTCTTTATGCTAAAGTATTTTTAGAACCCCTCATATGCGTAATAATCTCTGTTCGTTTTAAGTTTCAATGCTACTTCTTCCTTTCATTTGAAAAAAACGTTTTCATGTTTATTTTTCATTGTTTTCTTATAGTAATGCTAGAGAATCCTGCGCCCTTTTCATTGAATTTTTCTTCCCCCATGACAGATTCCTCCAAGGAAAGATCCTCCAACATAGCCCCCTCTCCTCAGCCCCACCCCCAAACAAAATAAAATCCCCCTGAAAACGTCTGTACACTTCCCAATAACCATTACTATATGTAAACACTGGTCAAAGTTTATAACTTGCAGCCCCTCCCCCAGGGATTGTGGGGGAGTAAGTCATCCCCAAAGACATAGTTATTATGATTTTCGACTATGTTGAACAAAATGGCTATCTCGAAAATTTGATCCGTTGACTTTGGGAAAAAAATGAGCGTGGGAGGGGGCCTAGATGCCCTTCAATTTTTTTGGTCACTTAAAAAGGGCACTAGAACTTTTCATTTTCGTTAGAATGAGCCCTCTTGCGACATTCTAGAACCACTTGGTCGATACGATGACCCCTGGGGAAAAAAATAAATAAATAAAAATAAACACGCACCCGTGATTTGTCTTCTGGCAAAAAATACAAAATTCCACATTTTTTTTGATAGGAGCTTGAAACTTCTACAGTGGGGTTCTCTGATACGCTGAATCTGATGGTGTCATTTTCGTTAAGATCCTACGACTTTTAGGGGGTGTTTCCCCCTATTTTCCTAAATAAGGCAAATTTTCTCAGGCTCGTAACTTTTGATGGGTAAGACTAAACTTGATGAAACTTATATATTTAAAATCAGCATTAAAATGCCATTCTTTTGATGTAGCTATTGATATCAAAATTCATTTTTTTAGAGTTTTGGTTACTATTGAGCCGGGTCGCTCCTTACTACAGTTCGTTACCACGAACTGTTTGATACGGCCTTTACTTTTCTTTAAAAGACTACTTTTTCAGAAGGTTTGTTTTATTTAATCAAAGTAACTAAAGTATCTAAGTTACAATAAGCAAAAGCATAACTTACAATCCTTACCCCTGGGCCGGTGGATTTCGACCCCAAAAGAATAGTTATTTGGCCTTCGGGCTTACAACACTTGCATCAAACAAGTTTCTTCCAATGTTTATGCGACCAATTCTTCGATAAGAACAATATATGCCAACAGGGCATACTTAATAGCCTTTTTCAGGGCTTTAAAGATTGAGTTGATCCCAGAGGCATTGTTGTATGATATTCAGACTATTTTGATCAAAATGGCTGTATCATAATTTTGATACGTTTAGGAAAAAGAGGTATGGGGGAACAGGTACCACTAATCATTTTTGACTATTAAAAAGGGAATTAAAACTTTCAATTTTCAAAAAAATGACCTTCCTTCAAAGTTTACACGACCAGCCCTTCCATAAAAACGTAATATATTCCCAGGGCATAACTTAGAACACTTACCCCCTGGCTATGGGAAGTTATGTCAGTCCTGAACATATTGCTATCTGATCTTTAGACTATTTTGAAAAAAAGGCTAGCTCAAAATTTTCATTTAATACGTTTGGAAAAAAAGGGCTTACGAAAGTCTAGTTACCCTCCTATAGCTTGTGGCTCTTAAAAGAACATTATAACTTTCAATTTTCATTTCAATGAGCCCCTTCCAAAGCTTATTAGCCCTTCTTCTACTTGGATGTTAGCGTGAGTGAGTGAGTGTAAATGAGTGTAAGTGATGGAGTGAGTGTCAGTACAAATGAGTGAGAGAGTGAGTTTGAGGGACCGGGTGAGTGAGTGTGAGTGATTGATTGAGTGTTTGAGTCCCCCTGTGAATATGAAATTTTGTACGACTAATCCTTTCATAAAAACCTTTGCATCATCCAGGGCGTAACTTACAACCCCTACCCCATCCTTCTAGGGGACTGTGTCAAGCCTAGAGGCATAGTTATATGATCTTTGGACTATTTTGAACAAAATGGCTGTCTCAAACTTTGATCAGATGTATTTAGGAAAAAGAGGGCGTGGGACTAGTTGCCCTCCAATCACTTTTGACCCTTAAAAAGTGAACTAGGGCTTTCAATTTCAAATAAAATGAAGCTGTTCAAATTCTTGACAACCCCCTTTTCCGTATGTAGTCTGGCAATAAATAATAATAAATAAATAAAAATAAAACATTGAAGGATTATGGCCTTGACTATAGGCAACGCTATAGCGTAACCTCAGAAATGTTGTATTAGCTATAAACAGATTTTTATACTTACAAAATACCAACTGTCCTACGACATAACAACAAAGACAAAACATTTAATTCCTTTTCAGCAATGATGGACCACCCATAATCTCGACCCCGGAAGCTAAGCGAAGGAGTCGAAATTTTTCTATCTGATATACTCTCTATACGACCTTGTAGTTTTCTCTACGACCTGCTTTCTATAGTACCTACCGTAGTATCTAAAAGCAGTTTACATCGGTTTTCCGCACCCAAAACCTAGCACTTATGTACTAGAGTTAAAAAACTTAGCATCCACGTATAACAAAAAACGAGTTGGGGAAGACATAAAGAAAACGAATTTTCGTATCTTAGTCTATTTCTCTTGTTCCAACAATGAAAACAATTTCTAATTTGTAATTTACTAAAAAAAAACCTAAAGATGCTAGGTTTTGCAGAGGACGCCCGATGTCATCGAAGTGTCAGTAATTCGAACAAAAATAACAGATAATAATATTTGTTGAAACTGATTAAAATAATGAAATTTCTTAGCGATAAGAATTATGGATGATTCAGCTGGCATTAAGGGCAGTGTAGTTTCAAAAATGAATGAAGCAGAAATAAGATCATGGTTTTTTACTAGTTATTCGTATTGTGACACAAAATTTGATGAGTGCTATAATTTACTAAGTAACTGGATTGAATTTAGGACAAACTTAATACAAGATATAGAAGCAGTTACGAAAGACCTGGAATCCAATTTTCAAAGCACAAAAAAATCAAAAATTATAGGTAGGATTAATGGTTTATTCATACTGTTCTTCCATTTATGAATCAGTGCAATCCTTGGAAGATTCCTTGCAGGAGCACAAAGTCCCAAGAATATAGGGAAGAAGACAAGGAGTTTTTTAATTATTATTTTTTTAATACAGATACAAAGAAAGACACTTTCAAAACCTAAAAGGGTGGCTATTTATTTTAAATGATATTACCAAAAAAGACACTTTTCTAGGGAGGGGATGATAAAATTCAGGGGAGATGGAAAAAGATAGAGAGATGACCACCCTTCCTTATTGACGCCTAGAATCTTTCCTTGGTGTTTAAGCTACAGAAGGAATCGTCTAATTGTTACTAAATTTTAAAACACAAAATTTTACAAATTTTTAATAAGTACGTGACTGAACTGAATAAGCAACAAATTTGTTGGGGAATGTAGAAGCAGTGACAAAAGAGCTAGTCAGGAAAAACAAAGAAAAAAAAAAGAAAATTGCAAAATTACCAGTTTCTTTTTCTAAAGTCAACTTTATTAGTTCCGGTTCTTATATTATGAAACAGTGTTGTGTCCATGAGGATTCTTTGCTTTTTGTGTAAGCTATAGTAGGTAATTGTTCAGTTACAACTAAACTTGACAAATTTGTTGAATAATTTAAATAATTCTGTGACTGGACCGTATCTGGAACAACTTTAACAGAGGATTTAGAGGTATAAAAAAAAATGATAAAGTTCAATTCCCAAAACATTAAAATTATAGACATTCTTAATGAAAACAGTCATAAAGTCACAAAGATTAGGAAAAAATTCCCCAAAAAGGTGTTTCAAACAAGCGCACAGAGCTATATTAAACGACATATGAGTAGAAATAAAGCCATGTAAGGATTTGAACTTCAAATGAATGGAAATTAATGTCAAGTCATAAATAAGACAAAAACAAAATAAAATTGCTCTAAACAGGAATAGAACTAACACCCTCAAGTCTTCTAACGGCCAGACCGTCGTTTGCACACTACTGCAAACCCAATACATTTCAAAAATTTCTCTTCCGTATCCATAATAAGTCCAAAATTACTGATGCTTTTGGGAATCAATATGATTTTATATTAGTTTATATTAATTATATATTTATATTAATTTTATTAATTTAGTTATCTTAATTAATTAATATTAATTAATTAATGAAATTTGACAAAAAGTAAATTTGTCAAGTTCTTTTATTGACTCTGCAGCTTGTGTTTTCTTCAAGATAAAATTCTTGGCACTACGCAACTAAAATCTTTGGGGTTGATATGACACTAGTCAGATGTTTACCTCCCTAGCTGATTCTGTTGAACTTCATATTAACTAAACCAACAGAACGATTTTGAGGGTTAACATTCTTCAAGAGACCGTTCTTAATGATCGTACAGCATCTTATATTGTAATTCTTCAAGTGCTCAATTTGAAGTGTCTTGTTTTGCTTGTAATCTGACCATATCCTGGTTTTACGTATTTGTCGTGTGGTCTTGGCAGATACCAGTACGAGTGGGGACGACTTGTCAGTGGGAAGTGTGAATCAAGATGTTTGAAACAGCCATTGACGTACCATGACCTCTCATTTAGAGGTTGTATAGGTTGTAATCCGATGGGCTCTACAACTTGTCCTTGAGACTCAATGTTGGATCAGGTACCAGTAGGATTTTAGGAGCCACTACAAAAAGAAGCCATCCCTATTTAACAATAGGCTTAATGCACGAGTTACATAGAGGAATAATCGAGCTCGAACATAAGAGGTTTTTTAAGTAGTAAATAATAGACTTTTTATCGAAAAGGAGGATCGGACCCGACCAACACATGTGCTGTAAGAGATATCTGAGAAGAAATGAGTCCAAGAAAAAAAAAGTTTGTCAAATCTATTAATTGCTTCACCATTGAAAATAAAATCAGCATGTTGACACCAAACTTTGATCAGGTGATTAGTATCTTCTGTCTAGGATGCAATTAAGTTTCGGAATCAGGCCGCTTTTCTATCTCCAGAAGATTTTATTTTAGGGATAGGGAAGTTTTTAAAGGGCTATCATGCTTATGGAGGGTCTGATGCATCGTGTTATAGTAAAAAAATATGGGGCATTGGGCCCAGAATCTTACTCTGAGGAGCCCCAGGCCTTATCAAATACTATTGAAAGTAAACCCTTAAAAAACTACATGGAAAATATGATTTTCTGTAATATAAGGATGCGTATGAGGGGCAAAAAAGGCTCCTAATATTATGAAGTAGCATCGCTTCCGAATAATTTTGCTGTTGTGAAAGCTACAGCAAGTACTTGTTCAACTACTGTTGAAAATGATTAGCACATAATTTTTTGAGTTATTTAGAAATCATGGGATTAGAAACTGAAAGACTGTTACCCCTGTTTCTTGGAGGTCTTGATGTCAGTCAAGCCGTGGCCTTCCCTGTCCATCCAGTAACGCTCCTTCTTGCTTCTAAGAGGGGTCTGAATTGTTGCATGATTTAGGCTTTTTGTGACATGCATTTTTTCCTTTTCAAAATCTAAGGACCCAATTTTTCAAGTTAGAAAAACCCCTGTCTGAAGGAGGGTCCGTAAAGGTGCAATTTCTTCTCCCGTTCTATTTAACAAATACGTCATTAATCACAAAGATAAAAGTGTTAACCAAGTAGCTTGGTTGAGTTAAAAACAGACTTGATGCAAAATGTAACAGCACTAACAAAAGAGCTGAGTCAAATTTTACAAAGCTCAAGCAGAAAACGATTATCTCATGAGCATGGTGCGTTAATTTGGGGAGGGGTATATCCCTCTAGTAAAACACCTTATTTGGAGTTTTTTCATTGAAAAGTGTCTTTTTTGTATATTGAAAAACAAAACAACAAAATTGCCTTTGCCAGCTAAATAACAAAGCAAACCCTTTAGAAATAATTCTACTGTTAGTGGTCTAAATACCAGAATCGATTTTATGGAGTTAAAAAAATTTTACACATTTTTTGCTAGATTAATAATTCAATGCGTTTTGCACATTATTAGAATAAAAAGAATTTTCCAAAATGTGCCTCAATGAAAATACATGTGGTTTTCAAACATATAGGGGAGAAACAGGTAAGACGAACCCAGTAACGGTTTTTCCAATGGTGCCTTTTCTGTTTCTGGTAGACCGAAACACAATTTGTTCTGTCGGATCGCTTATTCATCCCCGCTACCTTGCTAATTTTTTCAATTTTTTCTCCAAAGGGTTTCTGAGAAAACGCAGATTTTGGAAAAAAAAAAGTCTGAAGGACCACCCTATTTAAAGGGGCTGGCAAGACGGACCACCAGAGGGGGCAAGACGGACCATCATTTTCGTAATAATCTTCGACTATATATTTCCTATAAACATATCAAGTAAATAGCTACCAATCAACTAATAATGCATCAAGCAAGTAAAATGTCTGCACTTGCTTTTTATAACACACTGAAACCAGAAAAATCAACTCCAAATGTGTGTAGTGACGCCTGCCTTGCCGTTCCTCCAGACGGGATAGGCTTTGGCAGTTTCATCAGAGCGTCCTTTTTCAGTCGTCTCTTTTGGAAGAGGAAAAATCCTCTCCGAAAAGAGTACTTCAATCTCATCTTTAATCTTGTCTTTCACTAAGACCTTTGCAACAAAATATGACGTTATCCGCTTGCCAAGTACTTTGACACAAACAAAATCGCCTTCTTCAGTTCCTTCCGGTCTTAAAAAAGCCTTATCATCCTCGTCAATATCTCCGATGTGAAGACTCTCGTCGCTGCTTGCATCGCTAAGCACAAAGTCTTCTTCCTCATCAAAGTCAGTCATGATGTTTTTTTTGCTATTCCCTTCTGTTCAGCTATGTTTTTCTTCTTTGGCTTTTTGGCTTCTTTTAATTGAAGTTCTGCTTCAAGGTACTCTTTTTATGGTGTGTCAGTGAGAATTTTAGAAGAGAGCTTTTTGCGTTCATAGGTTTTTCTGACCTTGGTCCAGCTTTCATGAACGATCTGACGACTTCTGGTGTGAAAGCATTTGAGGCCATGCTGGCTGTTAATGTTTGGTCGGTCGAAAGGTTGGAGGGACCTCGTTCACTTTCATTTGAACTAGTAGGAGAGGGAACTTCCGGGCTTTCTTTGGGTTCCAGCCTATCCGACACGTAGGAAGATAAAAACTAATGGTCACCGAATACCTTCCGGTTGAACAGAGAGATCCCACTTTTCTTAAACCCGCTCATGATATTCTCAATTAAGAAGCCTTTTAGAACCGCAGTACCAACAAATGCACCGATGTCGTGGATTAACATTCGTCTGTTAGGATTTTGGAGCATAAACTTGTTACACACATCAATGTAATACCGCTTAAAAGGACCAAACACGGCGATGTCAAGAGGCTGCATCTTATGGCTACAGTTGGGTGGCAACGTGAGGACGTCCATTTTCTTCTCCTTGTAAAAATTGACCTCCAGTGAAATATGTGATTCGTGGATGTCAAGGACAAGCAAGGATCTCTCCTCAGATCCGCAGTTGGCATGCTGGGTGAAATATTGGAGAGTGTCCGGATATATTTCCGATGTCACCCATCCTGATTGTTGGGCCTGACCGTAACTACCAGGAGGTGAACTGTTCATAGTATTTTCCAGACCGGAGATATCATAACATATAGTTCACATCAAGTTTTTCCAAAGCTGTCTCTTAAAACATCAACTAGAATTTTCTTGAAAACTTACCAGCCAATCTTCTTGTTTTTTCGACACAACTGAAGGCTATGATGGCTGTACCTTACTGTTACTATTAGATTGCAGTGCTACAAACCTTCAAATTTTAAAGCGCAGAGGACCGTCTTGGCTGTATCTCCCCTACTCTATTAGCATTTCTGAAGCCTCACAAAAAATCTTCTAATATCGGAATTGTTTTTAATTTTATTCATTGAAACTGGAAACACCACGTTCAAAGGTGAGTTGTCTATCCACTTGAGTGAGTTGTTTAGAGTAAAAGCAATTTAAGTGTTTAATTAACTTTGAATGTTATGTTCTAAAACTGTTTATAGTTTTTAATCATAGATATTTTTGCCATTTTATATTATCATAACATGTCACTGTGTGTGGTTACCTACATTTAAAGTAATACTTCCCATGGATTCAAAATGTTCACCCAAAAGCAGAATATCCGTTATTTACGAAATGGTACAAGTCTGAAAAATTTATGTACATATTAAAGTTATTAAATGTATGCATATATCCTTCGTATTTACTTTTATTCATAGATTTCATAGACAAAAAGTTATTCTCTACTTTTTAGTCTATTTCAAAAATGGGTTTCATTTTTAATATCTATTTGTTTTGACTCAAAAAGTCTGTATCCATCTCCAAGACAAAAAATTATTTTATCTAAGATTGAAACTTGGAATACCATGGTCACAGGCGAGTGGTATCCCCGCTCGAATTAAAATCAAGCCATTGTCCAATTGGAGACGAAGCCCAGACAAATAGTATGAGTGAGGGGCAAATCTTGCATAAATCCTCATGAAATTATCCAATCTTACATAATAGTGATTTTTTATACTTTTTGCCACGCCCAATTTATTGTTCAATGCTACTCTGATGCATCAACTAAATTTAGCGGAAAAACAAGTGTAGTCGTACGGTTTAAAACTACGTCTAGTCAGGCTATGCTCAGGACTTCAAGAAATCTTCAATTCCAGTGAATAGACTTTCATTATAAGTGTCAAGGGCGCTGAGAGGGGGAGTATACAAGAGAGGGTGAATTTTGGATACTGCATTATTGCACTCCAACCAGAAGTGCATATATTGGTAAATTTGGAGTTAGTTGAATATTTCAAAGTGGTCTTAAAATAGCTTACCAATTCACCAGACTTATGTGACAAACGCAAAAACAAAAAAATATATTTGGGTATGTGAGTTGAAAAAAACGAGTTAATAATAAGTCTTCTTCACGATATCGTTTCTTCTTCACATTCTGAGCAACAGCCATTCGGGATCTATAGCTGGGTAGGCCTACCAAGATAAAATAGAAAAATAGAACTCAGTTTTAATTCAGCGTTGTTGGTGCTACTTGCTTTATTCACATCACTGCCCAAAAATGAAAGATCCTTATTACCACTATTGTTTAACTGAGTCAAGCAACTATGCCAAATAATGAAGGAAAGAAAAACTTTTGGCAAATTTTATTATCTTTGTAGTTGTGAGTGTTCTATATATGCTGAAAAACATTATAGTTTTTATCTTACAGGCTCCTCGGCAGGAGTTGTCGGAGGCACTCTAAGTTTAACTGGAATTGTTCTGGCACCAGTGACTGCAGCCACATCTTTAATTTTAACAGCCTTTGGAACAGTAGTTTCAGGAGCTGGAATGATAGCAATGGGTAGCTCAGTCCTAAAAAATGGATCTTCAACGAAAAAGATATGTGCTGGAGTTCAAGCGAAACTTGAAGATGATATCGAGATGAGTAGGGAGCTAAAGACTTCAATGGTAGATATTTCAGCATTTTGTAAAGAATTTTTTGATCTTCTTGAAAACAATGAACAACTTAGAGATGGTTATTCACAATTAATGGAAAGTAAGTCTGGCTCAGAAGCCCTGATAAAAATGAAAATGTGGATACTTCTTACCCGGCTATACGAAGAAAATGAGGAGGGAATAAATGGAATTGTTCGTGACTTCAAAATTGATCCTATTTTGATGAGCAGACTTACTCGAACAATATTAGTCACTGCATCGCAAGAATTTATTGCAGCTCAAGCATCTCTTGGATTGATTGGTATTGGAATTAACATAGCTGATATTATCGTCTCTAGTAAAGACTTAAAAGATGACTCACAAAATGAAAGCTTAATGGCCATGGAGAATTTGTTGGTTGACTTGAAAAAGGAGCTTAGATCAATAAAAGTGTTAAAAAATTATCTTGACGAAGCAATAGAGCGAGAGATCATTAGATTTGACACACTTTTATAAGGCTATTACAAGTTCATCATATTCTTTTTCAGTACCACCTTATGGACTATTTCCTGCTAGTACCTTAATCCCTTGCCATCACCAGTGAGTGTATAACGCATGCTGACACTATTAGATGGCGTTATTGTAGCTCAAGTACTGCTTAGATTGATTGGCATTACCAGGACTGATGTCATGGTTGATCTAAATAATTATGTCATACGGTGGTATAGTCGTACAATGATTATATGACGTATGGTGACGTTATTATCTGATGCTATTGGAGCTTAAGCATCACTTAAATTGATCGGTATTGATATTAACTTAGATGGCTTACAAAATTACTGAATATGCCCTGGTTGACTTGAAAAAAAGAGCTTTGATGCATACAAATCTTAGAAAACAATCTTGAAGAAGTAATTAAGCGTGCAATCATAATTGGTTCCTTGTGCTGTGAGTAGATGTAAAAAAATTAAGTTGAATCGACGCAATTTTTTGATTGGCCAAGCTTGAATTTTGACAAACACTCACTGTACAATTAGTTTATTAATCAACCAATCACTTCTCACTTTTTTTCTCGAAAACTGTTAATTTGTGGTTGGAACTAAGCAAAAGTGAATTTCCATTGGTAGATCTGATCTTCACGTTTCTGTCAAGTGTTGGAAATATGGTAAAAATTTAGCTGAAGGGGGTCCGCCGGAACCAGTAAAATGTTTAAAGTGGTCTATGAAATAAAGTTTGGGGGCCTCTGCGATAAAGGTTTATAAAGATGGCTAACAAAATGAAAGCTTAATGGCTACAGAATATGTGCTGGTTGACTTGAAAAAAAAGAGCTTTGATCAATACAAATATTAAAAAACATTCTTGAAGAAGCAACAGAGCGTGTAATCATTAGGATTTAACACAGATTTATGGGACAACTATAACCCAATCATATTCTTGTTCCTCATCCCCATACCGGTTATTTTTCGTTAATTTCTCTTTCCTTTTAATCGTCAGTGATTATGTGACGCATAATTAATCATGGATGTGTAAAACTAATATAGATGGTCAATGTATGGACACCTGTGAAACCTATTGCCCATCGTAAAAAAACACTAGTAAAGTAGACAAAACGAAAGATGAAAATGAAGACTTTCCAGACATAATGTTTTGTTTACCTCGAAGCACTTAGTGATTCATCCACGCTCTCTGTGTTGTATATCAAAATTCCATAAATCATATTTTATTTGTGCTTACATTTCGACTTTTATTGAACTTACCTTTTGGTGTTTATATTTGCATCGTAATTTAACCAGCCTATAAGAATTTTTAATAACTGTTATTTTGCAAATTATTATTGTAATAATACACTTATAATTATATAGAACCAGTTGTATAAGAAATACAGGGTAATCATTATTTAGGAGCGACCCGGCTCAATAATATCCGAAAATCTATAAAATGGAATTTTGATACCAATAGTTACATCGAAAGAATTGAATTTCTACATCAAAAGAATTGCATTTTTACGCTGATTCTAAATATATAAGTTTTATCAGAAGTTACGCTTCAAAACCCATCAAAAAATACGAGCCTGGGAAAATTTGCCGTATTTTAGAAAAGGGGGAAACACCCCCCAAAAGTCCAAGAATCTTAACAAAATTCACACCATCAGATTCAGATTATCAGAGAACACTACTGTAGAAGTTTCAAGCTCCTATCCACAAAAATATGGAATTTATATTTTTTCCCCGAAGAAAGATCACGGACGCGTGTTAGTTTTTTTTCTTTTCCCCAGGGGGGATCGTATCGACCCAGGGGTCCTATAATTTTGGGAGAGGAATCATTTTAACAAAAATTAAAAGTTCTAATGCCCTTTTTAAGTGACAAAAAAATTGGAGCGCACCTAGGCCCCCTTCCCATACTCACTTTTCCCCAAAGTCACTGGATCAAAATTTTTAGATATCCAATTTGTTCAGCATAGTCGAACAACCTAATAATTACGTCTTTTGGGACGACTTAATCCCCCACAGTCCCCTTGCAAGGGGCTTCAATTTACAAACTTTGACATTTGTTTACATGTAGTAATGGTTATTGGGACGTGTACATACGTTCTCAGGGGGACTTTTTCACGTTAAAGAGGTGGGAAGTGTCGGGAGGAGGGGGGCTACATGGGAGGATCTTTCCAAGGAGGAATTTATGATGAGGGAAGAAAATTTCCATGAAGGGGCCCCAAGATTTTCTAGCATTATCTAAAAAAAACAACGAGAAAACAAATAAAAAAAGTATTTCAGGTGGAAGTAAGAAGCAGCATTAGAACCTAAAAAGAACAGAAATTATTACGTATATAAGGGTGTTCGTCTCCTCCTCAATACCTCACTGTTTACGCTAAAGTATTTTTAGTAATTTCAACTATTTATTCTACGGCCTTTTGTGATTCAGGGGTCATTCTAAAAGAATTGGGACCAAATTGAAGCTTTAATGTAATGAGCGAGGTATTGACGAGGAGGAGAGCCTCCAAGTATACATAATCAAAATATACAAATATAGAATTTCGTTACGTAAGTTAATTCGTAAGTTAAGTATATTTTTTACTAATAAAAACGTTTATAAAAAGATTAAAAG
The DNA here is from genome assembly GCF_032884065.1 of Artemia franciscana. Lineage (NCBI taxonomy): Eukaryota > Metazoa > Arthropoda > Branchiopoda > Anostraca > Artemiidae > Artemia > Artemia franciscana. The sequence goes on from NC_088866.1 coordinate 32,312,537, forward strand.
TTCTAGTTGCCTTTTAAGTAACCAAAATTGGAGTGAAACTAGACCTTCTCCCCCACCCCCTTTTTATCAAAATCGTCGGTTTTAAACTATGAGAAAGCCATTTAGCCAAAAAAAAAATTAATAGGCAAATTTCGTTTGAATTATTCATGTGGGGTGAGCCAAAATCAAAATATGCATTAATTTAATAAGTATTCTTCTTAAGGCCGTGATTAAGTGAACTTGAAAACATGAAGCTTCAAAATTGAAGTTAGGTTAGCCTTCTGTCTTTTAATTCTCTAGAGACCGTCGATTGTCAAAACTTCAAATAGCACCAATTATCAAGTCTAGTGAAAGGTTTTGATAGACAGCTTCCTTTGGCGAGAGGCTTCAGCCGAGAAATAGTAATATATTTGGCTGTGTCTTGAAAAGCTTGGTTACCGACCAAGGGAGAAGAGAAAATGAGCAAAAGAGCACTATCATTCTCAAGTACAAAATGCCTATGTATATGAAGCTGTGACGGCATGCATGGAGTGCATTTCAAAATTTATTGTTTTTTCTACTTTTTTTCCTAGGGATAGGCTATTTAAAATACCTCAGTTGATTAATTCGAAACTAAACACCAAAATTAGTTGAAAGCTTTCTTCGAGGATTCTTAGAAAACCAAAGTTTTCTTATGAATTAAATTGAAAAAAAATTAACTGAAAGTAAGGAGTGACATTAAAACTTAAAACGAACAGAAATTACTTCGTATATGAAAGGGACTGCTTCCTCATGAACGCCCCGCTCTTTACGCTAAAGTTTTTTACTGTTTTAAAAATTGAGTTAACAGAAAGAGTCGGACTTTAGCGCGAAGAGCGGGGCGTTGATGAGGAAGCAACCCCTTACATATATGAAGTAATTTCTGTTCGTTTTATGTTTTAATGTCATTCCTTACTCTATGTCAAAAACACTTGTTTTTATTTAATTTAATTTCTAACCGTTTTTGAATCAATGCATGTTTTGATTTATGCTCTCCGCGGATGAATAACTAAAACGAAATTTGCCTATTTATTTATTTTCGGCTAAATGGCTTTCTCATAGTTTTGATCGAATGATTTTGAGAAAAAAAAGGAGCGGGGATGGAGGTCTAGTTGCCCTCTGATTTTTTGGTTACTTAAAAAGTCAACTAGAACTTTTAATTTTTTATGAATATTTTTATTAGTAAAATTATTAGTAAAAATAAATTTTTATTAATTAAAGATATACGTAACTTACAAATTAGCTTACGTAACGAACTTCTGTATTCTCATATTTTCATTACATATATGAGGGGGTTCACCCCTTCATCACGCTAAAGCTTAAATTTTGTTCCAATTTCTTAAGAATGACCCCTGAATCACAAAAGCCACAGAATCACAGAATAAATAGTTGAAATTTCTAAAAAAAACTTTAGCGTAAAGAGCGAGGTATTAGGAGGAGGTGAGCCCCTCATATGCGTAATAATTTCTGTTCCTTTTAACAGAAATTATTACGGAATATTTATAGGAAAATAATAACAGGAATATTTTGTTCCTTTCAGTTGAAAAAACTTTGTCATATTCATTTTTTCATTGTTTTTTTTTAAAATAATGCTAGAAAATCCTGCACTCCCTTCATGGAAATTTTCTTCCCCCATGACAAATTCCTTCATGAAAAGATCTCCCAACATATCCCCCTCTTCTCAACCCCTGCCCCCAACCAAATGAAAACGCCCCTGAAAACGTCTGTACACTTCCCAATAACCATTACAATATGTAAGCACTGGTCAGTGTTTGCAACTTGTAGCCCCTCCCACGGGGACTGTGGGGGAGTAAGACGTCCTAAAAGGCATAGTTATAAGGATTTTCGAATACACTGAATAAAATTGCTATCTCAGAAAATGATCCGGTGACTTTGGGAAAATAATTAGCGTGGGACGGGGGCCTAGGGGCCCTCCGATTTTTTGGTCACTTAAAAAGGGCACTAAAACTTTTCACTTCTGATAGAATGAGCCCTCTCACAACATTCTAGGATCACTGGGTCGATACGTTCACCGCTGAAAAAAAAACAAAACAAACAAACAAACAAATAAACACGCATCCGTGATCTGCCTTCTGACAAAAAATACACAATTCCACATTTTCAAACAGTTCGTGGTAACGAACTGTAGTAAGGAGCAACCACGCTCAATAGTAACCGAACTCTAAAAAATGGAATTTTGATACCAATAGTTGCATCAAAAGAATGGAATTTTAAAACTGATTTTAAATATATAGGTTTCATCATGATTAGTCTTACCCATCAAAAGTTACGAGCCTGAAAAATTTGCCTCATTTTAGAAAATAGGGGGGAAGACCCCCTAAAAGTCATACGATCTTAACGAAAATCACACCATCAGATTCAGCGTATCAGAGAACCTTATTGTAGAAGTTTCAAGCCCAATCTACAAAAATGTGGAATTTCGCATTTTTTTGCCAGAAGACAAATCATGGATGCGTATTTATTTTTTTTTTGTTTTTTCCAGGGGAGATCGTATCGACTCAGTGGTCCTATAATGTCGTGAAAGGGCTCATTCTAACGTAAATGAAAAGTTCTAGTGCCCTTTTTAAGTGACCAAAGAATTGGAGGGCACCTAGGCCCCCTCCCACGCTCATTTTTCCCCAAAGTCACCGCATCAAAATTTTGAGATAGCCATTTTATTCACCATAATCGAAAAACTCAATAACTATGTCTTTGGGGACGACTTACTTCCCCGCAGTCCCCGTGGGAGGGGCTGCAAGCTACAAACTTTGACCTGTGTTTACATATGGTAATGGTTACTGGGAAGTGTACAGACGTTTTCAGGGGAATTTTTTGGTTTTGGGGGGATATTTGAGGGGGGGAGGATCTTTCCATAGAGGAGCTTCTCATGGGGGAAGAGACTTTCAATGGAAGGGGCGCAGAATTTTCTAGCACTATTTTAAAAAAACAATGAAAAAACAAATACGAAAAGTTTTTTTCTACTGAAAGTGAGAAGCAGCATTAAAACTTAAAACGAACAGAAATTATTTCGCATATGAGGGGTTTACCTCCTCGTAGTACCTCGCTTTTTACGCTAAAGTATTTTTAGTAATTTCAACTATTTATTCTACGGCCTTTGTGATTCAGGCTCATTCTTAAGGAATCGGGACAAAATTTAAGCTTTAATGTAAAGAGCGAGGTATCGACGTGGGGTGAGCCCCCTCATATACGCAATAAAAACATACGAATATTGAAGTTCACGACGTAATTTAATTCGTAAGTTATGTATATTTTTTACTTACGAAAACGTTCGTAAAAATTATAAGTTTTTTTCTCAAAATCTTCCGATTAAAACTATGAAAAAGCCATTTAGCCCCAAAAAATTAATATGCAAATTTTGTTTTAATTATTTATATGCGGAGAGCCAAGATCAAACCATGCATTAATTCAAAAACGTCCAGAAATAAAAAAGAACAAGTTTTTTTTTTAAATGAAAGTAAGGAGCGACATTAAAACTTAAAACGATCAGAAATCTTTACGCTAAAGTTTGACTCTTTCTCTTAACTCTACATTTTAAAACAGTAAAAAACTTTAGCGTAAAGAGCGGGGCGTTGAGGAGGAAAGCCCCTTTCATATACGGAGTAATTTTTGATCGTTTTCCACGAAATGTTTTCCAGAGCAATTGTCTACGGATTGTTCTGGGTACCCGGCTGACTGACCGTATTTCAAACAGTAGGCTGTACGAAAAATATGGTTCAATCCCGCTTTCTAGGGATATAATGAAAGAAAGGTTGAGATGGTTAGTCCATGTTCTTTGGATGAAGGATGACAGATTGCCGAAGATTGTCCTTTTTGGCCAACCGTCTGGGGCTACACAGAAAGCAGGTCGTCCTTGTCTGGGCTGGGAGGATGTCATAAATAAAGATTTAAAGGAAATGGGAACTTCCTGGGAGGGTGTAAGGAGGGATGCCTTGAATAGATTAAGTTGGAGGAGGAGCTTGCGTAGCTCTGCTGGCCTCAGACAAATTGGTGCTGCAGTGAGTTATTAGTAGTAGTAGTAGTACTAGTGAAAAACGTTCAGAAATTAAATTAAGAAAAAGTTTTTTAACTGCAAGTAAGGAACAACATTAAAACTTACAACAAACAGAAATTATTCCGTATATGAAAGGAGTTGTCCGCTCCTCAACGCCTCGCTCTTTACGCTAAAGTTTCACTCTTTGTCAAAACTCTACTTTTAAAACAATAAAAAACTTTAGCGTAAAGAGTGATGCGTTGAAGAGGGTACGACCCCTTTCATATACGAAATAATTTCTGTTTGTTTTAAGTTTTAACATCGCTCCTTTCTTGCAGGTAAAAAGCTTGTTTTTGAGATTCTGTCGGTCTGTCTATACCGGTTTTGCTAGTTTAGGCACTTAGAGATAAGCTCGGACGATGAAATTTGGCAGGCGTATCAGGGACCAGACTATATTAAATTAGAAATAGTCGTTTCCTCGATTCGACCATCTGGGGAGAGTGGGGGGGCGGTTAATTCGGAAAAACTAGAAAAAATAAAGTGTTTTTAACTTACGAACGGGTGATCAGATTTTAATGACATATGATACTTAGATTGATATCGTGTCTCAGAGCTCTTATTTCAAATCCTGGCCAGGTACGGTGACATTGGGGGGGACCTTAAATTTTGGAAAACAGTTAAACTGGAGGGATCGGGATAAAACTTGGCGGGAAAAATAAGCACAAGTCCTACATACGCAATTATCATAACCGCAACGGATCCGCTCTCTTTGGGGGACTTGGAGGGGAGGATTAATTCCAAAAATTCAGAAAAATGAGGTATTTTTAACATACGAAGGAGTGATCGAACCTTAATGAAATTTCATATATAGAAGGACCTTGTAACTCAGACCTCTAATTTTAAATTCTTGACTGGATCAAGTATCATTGAGGGGACTTGGGGTGGGGCTGAAATCTTGAAAACACTTAAAGCAGAGAGATCAGGATGATATTTGGTGCAAAGAATAAGCAAAAGTCTAAGATACGTGACTGAAAATAACCGGATCAGATCTGCTCTATTTGGAGGAGTTGGGGGAGGGGGGAGTAATTAGGAAGAAGGCGAAAAAATGAGGTATCTGTACCTACGAACGTGTGATCAGATCTTAATGAAATTTGAAATTTAGATATAGCTTGTGCATTAGAGCCCTCATTTTAAATCAGAACCAGATCCAGTGACTTTGGGGGAGTTGGAGGGAAAAACTGATGGGAAAACTGAGGTATCTTTATCTTACGAATGGGTCATCGGATCCAAATGAAACTTGATATATAGAAAGATCTTATGTCTCAGATGCTCTTTTTTCATTTTGAATTGGATAAGGGGACATAAGGAGATGGAGGGGGGAAACAGAAATCTTGGAAACCAGAAATCTTGGAAAACACTTAGAGTGGAGAGATCAGGATGAGACTTGATGCGAAGAATGAGCACAAGTTTCAGATAAGTAATTGACGTAATTGGAACAGATATGATATCTTTGGGGGATTTAGGGGGGGGGGTCCAGTGATTTAGGGAGTTCGGTGCTTCTGGACATGCTAGGACGATGAAAACTGTAGGTTAGAAACCTACCCAAATTGACTTGAGAACTGTCGTTTCCCCGATTCGACCATCTGGGATCTGGAGGGAGAAGAAATTTGAAAAAAAATTAGAAATATTTTTAACTTATTAATGGGTGATCGGATCTTAATGAAATTTGAAATTTCGAAGGACCTCGTGTCTCAGAGTTCTCATTTTGAATCCCCATCGTAACCAGTGATATTGGGGGAGTTGGAGGGGGAAACGGAAAATCTTGGCAAACGCTTAGAGTGGAGAGATCGGGATGAAACTTGGTGGGAAGAATAAACACAAGTCCTAGATACGTGATTGACATAACCAGACTGAATCCGCTCTCTTTGGGTGAGTTGGAGGGGGGATGGGTGTTAATTCAGAAAAACTAGAAAAATTGACGTATTTTTTACTTAAGAACGGGTGTCCAGATCTGAATGAAATTTGATATTTAGAATAAACTCATGTCTCAGAGCTCTTATTCAAAATCCCGACCAGATGTGGCGACGTTGAGGAGAGTTGAAGGGGGAAACCGGAAATTTCGGAAAACGCTTAGAGTGGAGAGATCAGGATGAAACTTGGTGGGTAGAAGAAACAAATTTCGTAGATACATGATTGACGTAACCGGAATGAATCTGCTCTCTTTGAGGGGAGTTAAGGGGGTCCAGTGCTTTGGCTAATTCGGAGCTTCTGGTCGTGCTTAGACGATGGAAATTGGTTGGCGTGTCAGGGACCTGCACAAATTGACTTGATAAAGTACTTTTCCCCGATTTGAACATCTGCGGGGCTGAAGGGGGAGGAAAAATTAGAAAAAAATGAGGTATTTCAACTTACGTGTGGGTGATCGGATCTTAATGAATTTTGATATTTGAAGGACCTCGTGTGTCAGAGCTCTTATTTTAAATCTCGACCGGCATTAAGCCTCTGGTTTTCCTTTTAAATCAATCTATTGATTCTTAGAATTTAGCTAGAGCTCATGTCAAGTGAGCTCTTGGCTCTTCCGACTCGTCACAAGTGCCATATGAGCTCTTAGCTCTTGTTTTTATTAAACAAAGCAGAGGGAGTCATGGTTTTGTGTCCCTCTACGAAGAACGATTTTTTGGTAAATTTTGACTCAATAAAGTCAAACAAATATCTCAATTTACGTTGTAACTTTTTCATTTATTGGAAATTTGGTTTTATATTAAATTCTTTTAGACTTACAACACTGCATGAACTTTCATTTTGCTTAGAACATTTTATCGACAAAGTTTCAACCCCTGGTAAATCCAGCAAAATTACGCATTCTTTCTAATTTCATCAAACCTCTGGCCAAAAATACTTAAGAGTAAATAAATTTACATAGAAATTACTTCATAAGATAATGATTTAACTTACACAAAAAATATTGTCACCCTATTGGCTGTGTGTTTTAAGCTAGGTTCTTACAGCTTTTCTATTTAGCGGGCAGATTTCTTAGAGAATGAGCCAAATTCTAAATCACTTTCTTACGAAAATATTAACCTAAAACTAAAGAGGAGAAAGGATGGGAGAATTGGAAAGTTTTGCTTGTAAAAAAAATAAAAAATACGGCGATCTATACAGTTTGACTCATTGATTAGGTGTACTCGAAAAAAAATTATGCTTATTCGGTGAACAATTTTGCCATTGTATTTGCTGCATGTTTTAGGCTGGGTTCTGACGGTGTTTCACATCAGCCATCAAATTTCACGTCACCTACGAAAAATAAAGTTCTCAGGAAAATGAAAATTTGGTTTGTGTTTACATCAGATCGGAGTTAAGACAAGATTTATTAATGGAAAGCAGCAGATACATAAGCAAATAGTACAGAAAGTGGTACCAATTGGGAGAGGGGTACAGGGGGGAATTTTCACTTTAGAACAATTGTCCCCCTATATTTTTAAAAACATTTGTTTTTTGTATATTCATTGACAAAACCGGTTTTCCGTATTTCCATCAGAAATTTCCCCTTTCATTGCCCCCGATCCGTATTTCCCCTTCGTTGTTTAAAAAAATATATTTGTAACCGCTATATTTATATATATATATATATATATATATATATATATATCTATATATATATATATATATATATATATATATATATATATATATATATATATATATATATATATATATATATATATATATATCTGTCCTCTTATCTAGTCAGAGGTTCCTAAAATTAGATACTTATAATAAAAAAGCTATATGGACAAACTACTTTAAGACTACAGTTAGCTCGAGATGTAACAGCTTAGATATGATTTTTGATCTATTAGAATTTGTTTTATATAATACTTATATAAGATTTAATGGTAATTTCTACAAGCAAATCGTGGGAATTCCCATGGGGGGCAATGCCAGCCCATTTATAGCTGACTTGTTTTTAAGTCAACTCAAATATAAATATATGATGGATAAGAATAATCCAAATAGTTTAAAATATGTTTTGTCAAATAATAAAAGATTTTAGATGATAGTTTGGTTTTAAATTGTAAGGAATTTATTGATATTTCTAAAAATATATATCCATCAGAACTTACTCTTGAACCTAGTCACGGCACTGGTCTAGAAGATCATTTCTTAGATTTGAATATTAATATTTCCGATAATAATAAATTAGGGTTTAAAATGTATAATAAAACGGATGGTTTAAATTTTGAAGCGATCAATTTCCCGTTCCCTAAAAGTAATATACACTCAAATATCACATATTCAGCATTTTACTCACAGTTACTTAGATATGCAAGAATTTGCAGAAATTATATTGATTTTAAAAATAGATGTAAAATTTTAAGCCAAAAATTGATTTTAAGAGGTTTTTCTGCAAATAAATTAACTTGGCGATTTAAAATATTTAGTTTTCATTATCATGAACTTTTAAATGAACACCAAAAGAATTATCTTGAAATACTTAGCGAAATCCTTGGTTGATTTGATTTTCTTTGTTATTGAGTTTGGCGTGTCCCTAATTTTTGACAGGGGATTTCCGGAGGATTTTGCATATATTGTTATTTCAGATGGTCTTATTTTGTATTCATTTCCTCGATTTTTATCTAGGTCACATTTACATCAATAAAGAATAATTTGATATCATAATTTTTTTTATAATTGTTTAGTATTAATATAGACTGTGAATTTGTAACATAAATATACGAGGGTGACAACCAAGGTATGATAAGCTTGTTTTGGTGTTAATTGGTTGTTTTTTCATATTTTTTCATTTTGTTTTTTCATAGGCATATATTTTGGGGGTGATACCTAGCACGGGGATACCATAGGGTATTTATGGTAGGCATGCCACTTGCCTGGGTAGGGAATTTAGAGTGCCGAAACCCTATAGGCAAGTGCGTATTCTCCTGATGAGCCCTTGTGTTGGGTTGTTGCCTCTGAACATACAAGACCCGAGAGCAAATATTTTAGCATAGAAAACTTAGCAAATATCCTTACAAAGGCCTAATGTCCTATTATGGAGAGGGAGGACACTCGTCTGTTTAAACTCTTACACTACAAAGCACAATTACAAAGGAGAGATGAAGAAAGAATTTGAAAAAGAGATGCAGAGACAGTGATCGCAAGGGAAGGATGTGATATTATCAAAATATGCCATCAAATTGAGCAATCATCAATTTGGTCAATTAAAATCAAATTAAGGTAAAAAATACCAAAGGTGGTGCCATATAATTGTCAGTGTTGTCAGCGTTGTGAATTTGGAAACCGTAATTATTCCTGCCTAAGTTCCAAGGTCGAATGGACAAAAGAAAATCGTCAGATCTGATGGTCAGCATATAGGCTTTGAATATTTTTGGAAGCAGGTTAGAAACAAAAACTGAGTCATAAGAGGCTTAGAAAGTAGTGCTTTTTTTAAGATTTGTCAAAAAACTTGAGAATTTTGTTATAAAGGCATGTAATGATGTAATTAATATAGCAAAATATCTTTCAACATTCTTGTCAGACGATTAAGGATAAAATGATCTTATTTTGGGTCAAGAAGTTCAGTTTCTTACCGAACAATGAGAACAAGAATTTGAATTTTGTAGTTTCAGGAGGATTTTAATTTCGATTAACAGAAAAAAAAATACAAGAAAAACATACAAATATTATTTACTTACTTGCTTAACTCCTATCTGGCCGGATCGGCCGATTTGAAGCTTCTCCTCTAATGATATCATAACAATGTTTTTGTTATGCCTTCCTATTTGTTGCAGCCCTCAGCAGTACTGAGTCGGGGTGGTCTAAAAAGTTTTCCCACCAGCCATTGGGTGGTCATCCTCTTGGGCGAGAGGCATTTATTCTTCCTTCAAGGCTACTTTGAGCAGTTGGGATAGAAACATACACCAAACCTGTCCTAACCATCGAAACTATTAGAGTTTGATGGTCGGCATGATGATTTGAGGGTAGTCCAAGGAGGATAGCAGTAGTTCGCTCGATAATCGGTCAAGGTAAGTGATGCCACTGAGCTTTTGGAGCGATATAATTTAAAATTCTGCCAGTTGGTGCCTTTAGTCGGCTTTTAGAGTCCATGCCCCTGGTCCAACCGTCGCAACTGTAATCACCAAGGCAAGAAAGAGTTGCATCTATAATTTTAAGGGGAGGTATGTATTTTTTCAAATAAAGCGCAGTGACTTGAAGCATGCGGAGGAAACATGAAAAAACCATGAGCTTCCGATGTATAGAAGAATTTTTACTTTAAACAAAATCTCACCCTTTATTTCTTTTTTCATATTGTTATGTAGTCATAGAATTATACAACAAACAAGCAAAACATAAAAATTTCAAATTTTAAACTTCTACAGGAATTGAAAAAACTGGAATCTCACATATCCAACTGTAATTTTACTTTGTTCAAAACAACATACTGTATTTTTGTTGGTTCTATTAGCAAAAAGTCGTAAAACGCAGAAGTTTGATATATTCAAACGTAAAAAAGTGACTCTTTGTAATTTCTATTCTGTTTCTTGCTGAGAAATGACGAAAACATATTAAAATCCCCATCTCATGAACTTTAACAGAATCTTTTTCTTCTGATCACTGTATCAATACAAGTAAATGTAGGAGAAAGGGAGACAATGACAATGCCAAAATACGTATTATTCAATGAAAATACCTCAAAATTGCATTCAAAAAAGTAAAGTTTGACAGCGGGGAAAATCCCTCTTTTGCCCCCACCCTAAGTTGACATGCAATTATTTTGATGGCCAAAATGTGGTGAAAAATAACATTAAAAAATAACTCAACATCCCATCTCAAAAACAATTTTAACTGTAATCAAACGACATTTTGAGTATTGAAGTTTTAGAGTGTTCTGATGGCCATAATATTGTCAAAGATAGACGCATAAATGTTAATATGCTATGAGACAACATTGGCTATACTTGACATCAGCCAAAAAAACAAAGAAAAATAACCAAGAAGCCAAAAGAGGGTGATTTCCAACAAGTGAAAAAAAAAAAATAACTTTGGCAAAGTTTACAAAGCTGTTGAAATGTTTATTTTGTTTTTTCGGTTTTTTCAATAGCTGAAAATCACTGACGTCACCGATGTCTTTTTTTCTTCGTTCTATTCAGTTTTGTCGGAATCAGATATATTAAATCATAAACATTGTATATTTTGAAACATCTATTCAGTTTCTTTCCGATAAATGACAAAAGAAAATCGAACTTTGTATCTCCAGAAGAAATTTAACTTTAATCTAAATGTCATATTGTATTTCTGTTTGTTCTACAAAAAAAGAAAGAAAAAAAGATAAAGATAAATGAAGATAAATTTCAGAAGTATTGGGTGTGGTAGTGTACTGAATTATGAATGATAAGGAAATAAAATCTTGGTTTTTTACATGCTATTCATATTGTGATGTAAAATTTGATGAGTGTTATGGGTTATTGACACAGTGGATCCAATTTAGAACAGATCTTATACATGAGATACAGCTTGTATCAGAAGAGCTTAAGTTGAATTTCCAAAGCACTAAGGTTTCAAAAGTCGTCGGTAAGTTAGGTATTTGTCCGTTTAAAATTTTTTAGCATCCTTTAGTATCCTTCTTAAATTGAATGTTACGTCAAAAGAAGAAAAACTTTCAGTGCAGCTTTTATAGTTATAGTTTTGAGCTGTCAATATCAAAAGATGAATTGAAAGAGGAGGATAGGCTGGGGTTGGTGTGAGCTGCTTTCAAATTTCACTTAATATTTCATCATTGTGTTACGAGAGCAACACTTTGGTTTTGTCGTTTTTTTTTGTTCCTAGCACCCCGATTTCAGCTTATTCCTAGAAAGTAATAAAGGTCTGACCTCTGCGGTTTTTACGGAAAGTGTGGACCTTAGGCCGGATTGATGAATATGACTTTGCATTTTGAAAAAGCTTCGTAGAACTCTTGCCTGGGGTCAAAAGGGATGATTTTTGCTTGTCCTTGAGCCAGAGCCTATAGTGTGCGAAACGAAGTGGAGTTTTGTAGCCTATGTCAGAGAGAACTACCTGAAGTTATCCAGTTAATCTTTCGTTTCATCGAACCATATTTGTGCTTTCGAGTGGAAAGCTCTGTTTAAGCAGGCAAGCAGCCAGGCACCAGTTTCAAATTGAAGATGGACTAAAATCTATAAGTGTTAAATATATGCGGCAGTTACCCGGCCCTACAGCCAATATACCTTCTTTGAGCGATAAATAGAAAAATTTACAGAAACAAAAAGTGGGGATCGAAAGTGCTGCCATCGATTGTTTCTACCCATTTCTGTTCGTGATTTCAGTTGAGTTTTATCATTCGGTTTTTCACACTTGGGATTGCGGTAGAGAAATGGTATCAGATGTGCCTCTTAAACTTTAAAAGTTCTCTCATTGCTAAAGAAATTAGAGTTTATCCTTTGCTCCTTTCTAAGTGATGACGTGAGAAACTTGGCCAACGGCAAAAAAGTCAACTTTTGTACTAAGACCGATATATTTTTTTTAAGCCAGTCGATAGCTCTTCATGAGTTGATCAAAGTATATGTCATCCATTTTTTGGTAGAAAAATTCCTTCATGAGATACACCAGTTTGAAAGTTTAAAGGGGTTCACAACTTCAGTAGTAAGGAACACACTGAAGCCAAAAATAAGCCGATACCAATTGTGAGGGTTTTATCTTGTTGTATTGTATCTATTTATTTATTTTAATTTCTTTTTGTTTTGGGGTTCATTTTTTCTTTGATTGTAGCTTCTGGTAGTTTTGAGTTTGAATTATTTTCGGAATTTATTTCTTCTATTCTAAACTTATTTTTTCAGAAAGTAAAAAAAATTGAGTTAACTTCATTTTTTATTTTTAAAGATTAATGACTAGATAATATAATGAACATTACTCTACTTTTTTTGCATAAAAATAGAAATAATCTATTCTAATATAAATTCTTAAGTTGCAATATATGATATGAGTATGGGTTTTGATTGTATTCAATATAAACGAAACGCAAATTTCGTTTAATCTTAAAAGAAAGAGAGAAAGTGAAAAAATGTTTTTTCTTTAATAGAAATAAAACACATTAACAACCAAACCGGAAGTTTATAAATCTTGGATGGGTAGACATCACCCTTTATAAAACCCTACATACACAATTACTACCAGTCATCCTTACCCCCCCCCCCCCCTACCTAAAAAATAAGACAAAACAGTAAATAAAAATTAAATAAATAAATAAAAATAAACAAAACAAATTGATTTTTAATAAAAATTCACGACCTAACTGGATATCGAAGACACAAAATTAAAAATCCAAAAATATTACTATCCCTCGAGAGGAAATTCACTCAGCAGGGATTAAGGCAGGACGGACTCTCAAAGAATTTTCCTATACCTCCCATGTTAAACATTTGGAGTTTGCCTGACGTTCCTGAATTAGTGATTTTGGCGGTTTTTATTTCAATAGAAGTGAGAAATCTGGTGAATATTTTGACCTAATCAAGTCTTAAAGACGACAATTATTTTTTTTACAATTCCAAAATAATTATAAAACCTGTTTCGGGTTTGCATTCTAGATTGCTATGCTTGACATTGTTGTTGTGGGGTATCAAAAAATAGAACAAAAAATTTTTTATTCAACAATCAGAAACTTATTTCTATAATATATACCTCCTGGCTGCAGTCCCTTCAAATACTTTACATATTTGTGTTCCGAAATCAAAAAATCCCCTCAAAAGGTTAGATTGAGCTGTAATCGGAGCATCTAAGAATGCATAAATTACACCAAGGGACTAACCACTCGGATTGTTCAGGAGCGATTCAGTCAAGCATTAATTAGTTGTAACCTGTTTAAACAGAGTCTAGAGAAGAATTAGGGTGCAGACACCCAACTGCCGGTTAATAAATATATAAGAAAATTGTATTGTATAAGTAATTACAAGAAGAATGGCTAAGGGTAAGCTGCATCTAATCCTAGAGATAAATTGAACACAGCACAAGGGCCGAATAAGAAGCAAAGGTTTTATTTTAAAAAGAATGATTTATCGTTTTGGTTATTATTATAAAACGAGCTAATTAATAAATAATGTGAACGAAACAAAATGTCCCCAGAGTATTTAAATTTGTTATAACAAGGCTCGAGTCTTGCTGTAGAACTGCCAAAGCAAACTACAAAAGCAGTCAATGACCAGTCTCAAGTCCAGAAAATAATTTCCAAAGACTTTCCAAGACCGAAAACTTTCCAAGAAACAATTCAACCCCTTAGTAAATAAACCCCAATAAAAAATGGCCACAACCCTAATAAAATTCTTATATAGTTCTTGTTATTGACCACAGTAACATGGGGAAAAAAAGAAATAAGCGAGGGCTCAATTTGCCAAATGTGCAGGTTCATCGTGAAAAGTTGAAATTAAATTATCGTGCTAGAGGCAAACCGCGTTTATCAAAATATTTGTTAGAAGGCTTAACGGTTGCTTCGGTTCACGACGAATCAAGTTCCGAAGAAATTGGAACAAATTCCCCTTTTGCGATGAAAGTTATTACTTCTGGAAGAAATTTGGGGTCAGACCTACAAAAAGGCTCACGCTGGATTGTGGATCTACCTTACCTTTTTGAGAATTATGAAAAGCTCGTGATTGGCCACATGTAAGTTTTTTCTTTGTCTTTCATTTTAGGTCATTGATTTACTGCTATCAAAATTATTAGGATGGGGAATTATTCTGGGTTACAATTAATACAACTTGTACCTTAGTAATTCTTGATAATTGTCTTTTCTGCTATAGAGAAAGAATGTTCGATAACTTTTAAAGATATTTTCACCCCAAAACAACAGAACGCTCCGACGGTATCTGCTTAGGTTGGTTTAATTTCACTATTGTTGGTTTTACCAACAATTTAAAGGTCATATAGAATAATCGGCAGTTGTTTCGCTATTTCTTTAGCAATCTCAACTTAGTACTCAAGTTCTGGTTCTTCTTTTGTCATATTTCACGGGTTATCTATCACATTATTTTCAAACTACGGTTTAGACAAGACAAGATTTATTTCTACAAAACAACTATCACAAGCCCAAAAGGGCCTAATTCTCACTTTAGTGTCAATAAAAAAAAAAAAAAAAAAATGGTGAATGTCAATCAGTAACAAATATCAAACCAGTTTAAACTCATAAAATTGCAATCAGTAAAAAAGTCAAACGATAAAAAGTCGTAAATCAAAACCGGGAAAACAAATTTAAACAAAATGGCAATTTAGTTTAAATAGCAAGAATTGTAAAGTTTGCAATTGCAAAATAAGCATTAAAACTACAAGTTAAAAGTGGAGTGAGAAGAGGGGAAAGTTACTAATTTAAAATTTCAACTATGTGAAGGATGAACGTTCTTCTATATCTTTCAGTGGAAACTCTTATTGGGGCAAGAAGGGGGATTTTTTTTTAATAGAACGTGGGGCAGTGGTGGATGCAGGGGGGTGTCCTCCCCCTGACATAGTAGTAGATTTGTGGTTGGGACCGCTTGTTCTGGCTTTGTTTGGGAAGAATTTTTTTTTTGTATTTGGTTTTTAATAGTCGAGTTTTTAGTAAGTTTTTAATAACTAAGTTTTTAAACCTAATAGTTTTTAAACCTAATAACTATGTCTTTCGGGACGACTTACTCCCCTACAGTCCCCGTGCGAGAAGCTGCAAGTTACAAAGTTTGACCAGTGTTTGCACATAGTAATGATTATTGGGAAGTGTACAGACGTTTTCAGGGGGATTTTTTGGTTGGGAGGAGGGGTTTAGAAGAGGGAGTTATGTGGGCGAAACTTTCCATGGAGGAATTTGTCATGGGGAGGAAAAATTTCCATGAAGGGGAGGGGGCAGGGTTTTCTAGCATTATTTAAAAAAAAATGAAAAAATAAATATGAAAAAGTTTTTTCAACTGAAAGTAAGGACCAGCGTTAGAACTTAAAACGAACAAAAAATATTACACATATAAGGGGTTCATTTCCTCCTAATCCCTCACTCTTTACGCTAAAGTATTTTTAGTAATTTCAACTATTTATTCCACGGCCTTTGTGATTCAGGGGTCATTCTTAAGGATTTAGGCTTTAATTTAAGCTTTAGTGTAATGAGCGAGGTATTGACAAGTGGGCGAAGCCCCCTCATATACGTAATAGAAACATGCGAATATAGAAGTTCGTTAGGTAATCTAATTCGTAAGTTACGTATATCTTTACTAATGAAAACCATCGTAAAAAAATAAAAGCTCTAGTTGGCTTTTTAAGTAACAAACAAATTGGAGAGCAGCTGGGCCTCCTCCCCCGCTCTTTTTTTCTCAAAATTGTTCGATCAAAACTATGAGAAAGCCATTTAGCCAAAAAAAATAAATATGCAAATTTCGTTTTAATTATTCATCTGCGGAAAGCCGAAATCAAAACATGGATTAACTAAGAAACGTTCAGAAATTACATAAGAAAACGAATTATTTTAAATGAAATTAAGGAGTAACATTAAAACTTAAAACAAACAGAAATTACCCCGTATATGAAAGGGGCTGTTCCCTCCTCAACGCCCCGCTCTTTACGCTAAAGTTTTTCCAGTATTAAAAATTAGAGTTGAGAGAAAGAGTCAAACTTTAGGGTAAAGAGCGGGGCGTTGAGGAGGGAACAGCCACTTTCATATACGCGATAATTTCTGTTCGTTCTAAGTTTTAATGTTGCTCCTTACTTTCATTTAAAAAAACTTGTTTTTTATTTAATCATTAAAAAGTATGGATAAAGGTTCTGAAAGAATGTCTACAAAGGCTCAAAAGGATTTGAGAAACTAACGAGCTAATTTGATCCTCTTAACTCATAAAAGCATATTGGTATTTTTAATCGTACTAATAAGAACTTTGTGGATTACTCGAATAAAAATCTAAATGATAGTTGAGATGCAACTGAATTGGGGGCACGGATTTTTTCTTTGAATTTGATTTTAGGGAGTCAAGTGAGACTTAATTTTTCTTGGAATTCGGTTAGTAATTTTTCTTGGAATTGGGTAAATCGACACGGGTCAATTTAGAGGGCATTTCCTGTCATGCCCCAAAGGATTTTGTAAAGTTTTGAAATACTTGGCTTTCCTGATTGGTAGTTTCAGGACAGTTTTTGGCTTGCATACATACATAAATAAAATTATGTATATTCAGGACAGTTTTTGGGTTGGCAATGAATGCCTGACGTGATCATTCGCTAACATCGTTAGCATGTTTGAGGCTAAACTGAGATTCAGAATTAGACTAGTAGTATCTCAATCGAACAAATATTTAGCTATAAAATAGGAACACAATCAAATTTTGAACTTACCTGGCATGTCCATCTCATAGAGGTCTAAAACTACAAATGTTTTCTTTTTACACACTTGGAAGTTTGGCTGGAAATTTACACTAGCTCGAATGCTTTTGTGAACAGGGTTGCAATTTTTTTGTCCATGAATGTGTCGCCGAAGCATCTAAAACTTTGTCATTTATAGCTAAAATGTGACCATCTTGAAATATAACTACAGTTGATTTTTATCGATTATATTATAGACCAAAGACGCTTTGCAAACCCATTTAAAATTGGCCAGTTAATATCAAAAATACGAAAACAAAAAAATCCATATAAACATTTATACAAAATGACTTAGTGTGAAATGACGAAACTCTTATAAGAATGTAAACTGTTTACTTTTGCAAAAATCCTTTATTTAAGACATATTTGGCAAAACCTGGATGCTAAAAAAAACACTACTTTGGTAAAAAGTGATATTTTTTTTTTGCCAAAATATATATCCAGTTGGGAAAATTTTCGTTTCATGTCATCAATTTACAACAATATGTACCTTTCTGCCTTTTTATGTCATTCTGTCCCGGCACAAGGGAATGTGTTCTTTTAACATAAAATGTGTTCAGCTCGTAACCTGTATGTGAAGCCTTGAATGCCAATAAATTCGATAATCATACAGTCAAAAGAGCGTTATCTAGTGGGGAAAAATCACGGTTGTTACTTTGCCAGGTCTACAGAAAAAAAAAAAAAAACAGGTGGCGAGCAGTATCCTTATGGTGAACGAAAGCATAAAAGTGTTAAATGGGCTGTTTTATTTCAGACCCTTGTCCCAGGACATAAAAGATAGCATATCCCATGGATGTGTAATTTCTAGGCAAGTTGATCGCTTTAATGTAAATTGCGGTCTCGAAAATCTGATGCATGACGTTGCAATTTTGTACCATATAAGGGGTGGGATCTTCTAATTTGAGATCATAGAAGTGCCTCCCCCCCTAAAAAAATTCATCAACCATCTGAAATATACAGTGAGACTGGCCAAAAAGCAATAATAATACACGTTGGATCTTTCATCACAATTAGTTTAATATTAAAATTACGGAAAAAAAATACCATGACCAGGAATTGAACCTGGGCTGCCCGATTCCACATGTAATCAGGAGTCCTAACCACTGGACCATCATGGCTTCGGGAGAGTTTCAAATTAGATTATGGTGCATACAGCTGAAAATAACAAAGTGTCTGTTGTTGGTCTATTTTGTGTAGGAGTTTTGTAAAATTTTTTATGATGGGTTTTTTATTATCTCAAAAGGCGAAGAAATATTATTATCTTGGAAGAAGAATTAAAATTTGTCATTTGTTAACTTTTCATTCTTAGCTGATAATAGTTGATAAATAGATAGAGGTTTTAGCCTGACTATCCGAAGCCGGAAGTGAGTGATAACGAAAAAAGTGCCTGCTTGCCTGATACCTTCACTGTAGTGCAGGCACGTAAGCAGGAATTTTTTTCGGGGGGGGGGACCAAAACCTTTGAAACAGCAGATATAAAGAAGCACCTTTTTTTAAATTTAGTAGCTAAATAAATGCAAAAAGCACGTACATCAGAATATAGATTAACTTTAATCTGTAGTATTGCAGCGGACGGGGGGGGGAAGACTGAAGCCTCAAAAGTACGTTTTAGGCTCAGGTCATGTTCATAGCGATTCAGAACCAGTGATTAATCTATTATATTCCACTGAAATGGAAATTTTAGGGTCAACAGTGCCATATGGGTGCTGTGGGGGGTAGTTCTTCTATTGCGAAAACGTCGATTTTAATGAAAAATGATAGTTTCCAAAATTGATCCATTGAAAGCTGTACTTTATCCTGAAAAGGGGGGATAAACACCCTAATATCAAGGATAATTCTATTTTGCTGTGGAAAGCAAACTCTCTTTACGAAAAAAAAATAAATAACAGTACAATCGCTAATTACTTCAAAGAGGGTAAAAATATAGACAGAAAATGAGTCAATAATTGGGCAATGACTTGACCGGATAATTGCATGCTGTAAAATCCAAAAAAAAGGGCTTCACACCTGTATCTAGATTCTTAATAAATGTCCTACTTTTGCGAGAAATCCCAAGAAACCATGGGGAATTAAACATTTCACAAAATTTCGAGGGGGGGAGGCTGGGCCCGAAGCCCCCCCCCCGCCCTGTGTGCGTGCCAGCTGTAGAGCATAAATAAGGAGAAATGAAATTGCTTATAGATGAAAGAATACAAATTTGCAACGAATTTCAAGAATTTTTGCAGATATTTGTCTTCGGGAAAGAGCAAGCAATTCCCAAAAATTACAGAATAAAACGTAAGAAATTAGAAAGTAAGTAGTTAAGTAGATTTGGTGCTAGATAAGTTGTTTTAACACTACTTTGGTGCTAGTGTAATTCTTGTACAAAAATATATATCCAACTGGGAAATATTTTGTTTTATGTCATAAATTTGCAAAATGTGCCTCTTTTATGTCTGAAATTTCTATGATATGTCCCTTATTCGCCCTGTTCTGTCATTGTGTCCTAACACTTAGGAATATGTCCTTTGGACATAAAACATGTCCAGTTGGCAACCCTGATCAAGATATGTACTAAGAAATACAAGAGAATGTACTTCGAGAATGCCGTCAGATAGGGAGGTATCCACACGCATTTGCATTACGAAGGTTACCTCTAGGGTCTCTTTGATCCAAGTTTAAAACAAATTAGACCTACATTGCCCGGGCAACATGAAGTGTTGCGGCAACCTTTGTCCGGCTTCGCCGATTAAAGTGTTGCAAGAGCAACATTTTGGCTTTGTTTCTTCGCTATCGATCAGTAATCACATGATGAAAGGCTATTCCTCAGCGTTGAAAAAACAAGAACAAAATGGTATCAAAAGAACGGACTAAATTGACTTTGCAGCCAGTTGAACTTTATCCTTTTCAATCGTAGACATCGTGACGGATGAAAACCCGAAACAATATCTTATATAATCTAGTTAGTATTATAAAGCTATACCTAACTTTTCAGGATCAAAATACCATAGATGACATTATATTAATTATTACGAAACTATCTAATTTTTTAAATTCTTGTGTGTGCTTGTTTCATCACTATCGGTTAAATGATGAAGTTGTCAGCTTATCGAAGTTTTTAAAACGGTATGTTCAAACAAAAACGCAATGAGTTATCATTACATGACCAAAGCCTATTCCTCAGCGTTGAAAAAACAACAACTACAAAATAATATCAAAAGAAGGGACTAAATTGACTTTGCAGGCAGTTGAAATTTATCCTTTTCAATCGTAGACATCGTGACGGATGAAAACTTGGAACAATCAAACAGTTCGTGGTAACGAACTGTAGTAAGGAGCGACCCGGCTCAATAGTAAACGAAACTCTAAAAAACGGAATTTCGATACTAAAAGATATATCAAAAGAATCGGATTTTTATGCTGATTTTAAATATATAAGTTTCATCAAATTTAGTCTTTGTCATCAAAAGTTACGAGCCTGAGAAAATTTGCCTTATTTTGGAAAATAGGGGGTAACACCCCCTAAAAGTCATAGGATCTTAACGAAAATTACACCATGGCATTCAGAGTATCAGAGAACCGTATAGAAAAAATTACAAGGTCCAATCTACAAAAATGTGGAATTTCGTATTTTTTGCGAGAAGACAAATCACGGGTGCGTGTTTATTTGTTTTTTGTTTTTTTTTTTTTGTTTTTTTTTCCAGGGGTCATCGTATCGACCAAGTGGTCCTAGAGTGTTGCAAGAGGGCTAATTCTAACGGAAATGAAAAGTTCTAGTGCCCTTTTTAAGTGACCAAAAAAATTTGAGGGCACCTAGGCCCCCTCCCACGCTCATTTTTTTCCCAAAGTCAACGGATCAAAATTTTGAGATAGCCATTTTGTTCCGCATAGTCGAAAACCATAATAACTATGTCTTTGGGGATGACTTACCCCCCACAGTCCCTGGGGGAGGGGCTGCAAGTTACAAACTTTGACCATTGTTTACCTACAGTAATGGTTACTGGGAAGTGTACCGACGTTATCAGGGGGATTTTTTTGGTTTGGGTGTGGGGTTCAGGGGAGGGGGCTATATGGGAGGATCTTTCCTTGGAGGAATATTTCATGGGGGAAGAGAAATTCAATGAAAAGGGCGCAGGACTTTCTAGCATTACTATAAAAAAAAAAAAATGAAAATATAAACATGAAAAAGTTTTTTCAATTGAAAGTAAGGAGAAGCATTAAAACTTAAAACAAACAGAGATTATTACGCATATGAAGGGTTCTAAAAATACTTTAGCATAAAGAGCGAGGTATTTAGGAGGAGATAAATACTTCGCTCTTTATGCTAAAAAATTTAGCCAAAAAAAGAATTAATATGCAAATTTCATTTTAGTAATTTATGTACGGAGAGCCAAAATCAGACATGCATTAATTCAAAAACTTTCAGAAATTAAATAAAAAAAAAACAAGTTTTTTTAAATGAAAGTAAGGAGCGACATTAAAACTTAAAACGAACAGAAATTACTCCGTATATGAAAGGGGCTTTTCCTCCTCGACACCCCGCTCCTTGCGCTAAAGTTTGATTCTTTCTCGCAACTCTACTGTTTAAAACAATAAAAAACTTTAGCGTAAGGAGCGGGGTGTCGAGGAGGAAAAGCCCCTTTCATATACGGAGTAATTTCTGTTCGTTTTAAGTTTTAATGTCGCTCCTTACTTTCATTTAAAAAAACTTATTTTTTTTTATTTAATATCTTATATAATCTAGTTGGTATTAAAGCTATCCGTAACTTTTCAGGATTAAGATAACATAGGTGACACTAATTATTACGAAACTACCTCATTGTTTTACGTTATCGTTTGTACCCGTTGCGTAAACACTCAATTCTGTCAGATTTAAAGAGATCGAATACGATGTGAACCAATTTGCACAAATTTCTAGCCCAAAGTGAACCGATTCTTACTTACAAGTCCCTCT
Source organism: Artemia franciscana (assembly GCF_032884065.1). Classification (NCBI taxonomy): domain Eukaryota; kingdom Metazoa; phylum Arthropoda; class Branchiopoda; order Anostraca; family Artemiidae; genus Artemia; species Artemia franciscana. The sequence continues at coordinate 32,334,805 of NC_088866.1, forward strand.
CCCGTGATAGACATCAAGTCCACCGGAAACAAATAAATGGTCCTTCTCCAGTGATACACATCAAGTTCACCGGAAACAAATAAATGGGTACACCAACTAGCAAAATTTGCAAACCCCTCATCGCTGAAGAAGATTGTAGCCCAACAGCCGATTATCACTTAAAAGTCCCCTACATGTCTTACCACTGGAACCAAATTGGTTTAACCATCAAATACACCGGAAACAAATAATAGGTACACCAACTAGCAGAAATGGCAAACCCCTCATTGCCAAAGATGATTATGAGCTAACAGCCGTTTCTCGCCCAAAGTGAACAGATTCCTGCTTATAAGTCCCTCTCCCGTGATAGGTATTAAGTTAACAGGAAACAAATATATGGGTACACCAACTAGCATAGCTGCAAACTCCTCATCACTGAAGTTGACTGTAGCCTAACAGCAGATTATTACTTACAAGTCCCCTACATCTCTTACCACTAGAATTAAATTGGTTTTTACCATCAAATACACTGGAAACAAGTAATAGATACACCAAATAACAAAAGTTGCTAACCCCTCATTGCCGAAGATGATTATTACCTAACAGCCGACTGTTGCTTACAAGTTCTCTATATGTCTCACAATTTGTATCGGCCTAGATTTCACTTCAGTGTGTACCTTACTACTGAAGTTGTGAACCCCTTGAAACTTTCAATTTGGTATATCTCATGAAGGAATTTTTGTACCAGAAAATGGATGTCAAATACTTTGATCAGCTCATCGAGAGCTATCGATTGACGTCGAAAAAAAAAATCTATCTGTCTTAGTTCAAAAGTTGATTTTTTTTGGCGTAGGCCAACTTTCTAACGTCACCACTTCGAAAGGAGCAAAGGATAATCTCCAATTTCTTTAGCAATGAGAGAACTTTTAAAGCTTAATAGGCACATCTGATACCATTTCTCTACCGCAATTTCAAGTCCAAAAAACCGAATGATAAACTCAGCTGAAATCACGAACAGAAATGGGTAGAAACAATAGATGGCAGCATTTTCGGACCCGTGAGAAAATGCCACATTTTTGCTTCTGTAAATTTTTTCTATTTATCACTCAAAGAAGATATATTGGCTGTGGGGCCGGGTAACTGCCGCATATATTTAGCACATGTAGATTTTAGTCCGTCTTCAATTTGAAAGTGATGCCTGCCTGCTTGCCTGCTATAACGGAGTTTTCCACCCAAAAGCAGAAATATGGTTTTTATGAAATGAAAGCTTGGCTGCACAACTTCAGATACTCTTCACTGACATAGGCTGTAAAACCCCACTTCACTTCGCACACCATAGGCTCTGGCTCGTAGACAAGCAAAAACCATCCTTTTTGGCCCCAGGCGGAGCTTTCCAAAATGTAATGTCATATTCATCAATCCGGCCTGAGGTTTACACTTTCCGTAAATACTGCACAGGTTAGACCCTTACCAGTTTCCAGGAATAAGCTTAGATCGGCGGCATAGGAAAAAAAAAACGGGACAAAATCAAAGTGTTGCTCTCGCAACACAATTAGGCGTCAGACTAACTCTGATACATGACATAGACAAGGATCTAGTTCAGATACATTCGACTACTGCTCCGAATATCCATGGGAAGCTTTTGTCATCTATAGGAAAATGTGTGGAATATCGCCTTCTTAGTGACTAATTCATTTACTTTAAAATAATAATTTACTTAATTAAGTCACAAACACTGATGTCTCTCTTCTAAAAGTCAGAACGTCATTTGGGTTTTTTTGAAGATAAAGTGTATTTTAAGCGTTTTCTCTTTCATTACGTTATTGAATGCAAAGTTGCTGAAACTTTCAGGAATGAATACTAATACACAATAAACTGTCAATCTACATTTCATCGGCTCTTTTTTGTAATCTTAGTGATTTTCTTACCTTTTTTGTTGATGTTAAGATAAATTATTTATTTATTGATAGTGATTTACGTTCATTTTACACTTGAATTACTGTTTGACTTAACCTAATGTTTAATATAGTTTAACTTAGTCTAAATACTTAATCTAATGACGTGGTTTTCATTAAGATCACTTGCCTTTTTGTGGATCCTCCCACCATTTGAAACTGTTGCAAATATTTCTCAGGCTTATACGTTTTGATGGGTAAAAGTATTCTAGATTTAATACATTATAAATATTTGAAATCAGCATAAAAAGGCGTTGATTGTTATCGGATCCCCGTTTTCCTAGAATTTCGGTTGCTATTGGCACGAGTTGCTCCTTACTTACAGTTCGTTACGCTAAATTGTTTGATAAAGAGAGTTGTTTTTGGTCGTTCTTGGCTGTAAGTAAGGTTTTCATTAAAGCACTTCTAATGCTTTCAGTAATTAGTTTCCGGAGTGAAACTAACATATATCACAAGATTTAGGAAAAAGTTTCCTTTTCTAGATTTCTCTTGGTCGTAGATAATGAAAAAGAGAAAGAAAGAATTTGCAACCTATATAACTGATATAAATACCATTGAGTGGGATAAAAAGAAAAAAAAAGGAAAGAAAACAATAGAAATCGTAACAACTAAACCAAAGTTGTCTTTTTTTTCATTGCAAAAAGGTGATAAAAGGTAACAGATTTTGTAACAGTACTTATCAAAATATCTCATAGAGCAAGGGCGAAAAATATACGTCCTACCTTGAAAATTTATTAAAAAAATAACGGAGCTAAAGGACAATATGAAAATACCTCGGACAAATTTAACATGAAACCTATAAAAATTGCTATCAAGAACTTGGAACCTATGAAAAGTGACATTTATACTACTTAGTCGGATAAACAAACAAAAAAAGAAAACAATAGAAATCGTAATAATTAAAAGAAAGTTATCTTTTTTTCATTGAAAGAAAATTGGGAAAGGGTAACAGATTTCATAGCCATACTTGTCAAAATATCTCATAGAGCGAGGGTAAAAAAAAAATAAAATCAGAAATATTAAAATATTCTCTAATAAATTTACATGTTTCATCGGCTCAGTAATTAGTCCTTCGCCTTCAGAAATTAAACCGGTTAATGCTACTGATTTTCATTTACTAGCCTCCTGGATAATTTCAGAATTTTTGATAGTCTGAATGAACAAGAGCTCCGTTCCTCATACGTTGATGTGCATAAGTTCAAAAAATCCTCAGCATGGCAAAAACAAGTAGAAGCCGAATTCAGTTTAAATTAAATATAAAAAAAAGTATTTTAAACTGAAAGTAAGGAGCAACACTAAAAATTAGAACAACGGAAATTATTCTGTATATAAGGGGAACTGCCCCCTCCTCAAGACCTCGCTCTTCACGCTAAAGTTTTTTAGTACTCTGTAAAACCTTTCATTCTAATTAAACAGCTCATATGTTCCACGACTCGTTCTAAAAGAATTGTGACAAAAAGTCAAACTTTAGCGTAAAGACCGAGGTATTGAGGATGGAGCAAGCCACCTAATATATATCTTAACATTAGGTTTTAAGGATGCTCCCTACTTCCAGTTGATTTTATATTTAATTTCTCATCGTTTTTTAAATAATGCCAGGAAGTATGCCTTCGCAATCCATGAAAATTTCTCGCTCAAGAAAACTTCCTCCATGGAAAGCTCCTCCTGTGCAAAATCCCCCTGGAGGATTTCTCCCGCGGAAAATCCTGCCATGGAAAAATCCCCCAGGCAATACTAAGCCCGCTGAAAGTTACCCCCGGACAATTCCTCTGGAACATCTCTAATTGCAAAATTGAAACATCATAGAGAAAGTAAGACAAACAAGAAGAACTTTGTAAAGGATTTCATTCAAATTTCCCCATGTAAAATTTCCCCTTGGATTTTCACCCCCAGAATCATCCCTTCCAAATGAAAATTCTTCCAGTGGAAAAAAAAATACACCCAACCCTCATGAAATCCTCCCTCCCCGAAAAACATCTAAATAATTCGCAATAGAAAATATTATGTGTCAACAATGTGCAAATTTTATAGCTTACGGTCCTTTTCCCAAGGGCTTAGGCGTGTCATGTCATCTCCAGAAGCATAGCTATTGAACCTTTCATCTAGGCGGAAGAAAATGACTATCTGAACTTTTTGATCGGATGACTCTAGGGAAAATGGGGCACGGGAAGGTGACTAGTTGTCCTCCCATCTTTTTCGGCCTTTTAAAAAGGGAACTAGAACTTTTAATTTTCGTTCAAATGAGCCTTCTCCAGGTTTTCTAGTACCATCGGTTCGATACGATCACCCCTGGAAGAATAAAGTAAAAGAAAAGTTGTGATCTTTCTTCTGAAAAAAAAAAAAAAAATAGAATTCTGAATTTTACAGGAGGGAGCTTGAAACCACTACAGTAGGGCTCTCTCATCCGTTGAATCTGATGGTACCATTTAGTAAGATTCCTTGAGGGTGTTTACCCCTTTTTTAAAAGCAGGCAAATTTTTCCAGGCTCGTAGCTTTCGATGAATAATATTAAACTTAATGAATTTTAAGTATTAGGAATCAAACAGTTCGTGATAACGAACTGTAGTAAAGAGCGACCCGGCTCAATAGAAACCAAAACTCTAAAAAATGGAATTTTGATACCAATAGCTACATTAAAAGAATCGCATTTTAATGCTGATTTTAAATATATAAGTTTCATCAAGTTTAGTCTTACGCATCGAAAGTTACGAGCCTGAGAAAATTTGCGTTATTTTAGAAAAAAGGGGGAAACACCCCCTAAAAGTCATATAATCTTAACGAAAATTACATCATCAGATTCAGCCTATCAGAGAACCCTACTATAGAAGTTTTAAGCTCCTATCTACAAAAATGTGGAACTTTGTATTTTTTGCCAGAAGGCAGATCACGGATGGGTGTTTATTTGTTTTTTTTTTCTTCTTCTTTTCCCCAGGGGTGATCGTATCGACCCAGTTGTCCTAGAATGTTGCGAGAGGGATCATTCTAACGGAAATGAAAAGTTCTAGTGCCCTTTTTAAGTGACCAAAAAAATTAGAGGGCACCTAGGCCCCCTCCCACGCTAATTATTTTCCCAAAGTCAACGGATCAAAATTCTGAGATGGCCATTTTATTCAACGTAGTCGAAATACCTTATAACTATGTCTTTGGAGACGACTTACTCCTCCACAGTCCCCGTGGGAGGGGCTACAAGTTACAAACTTTGACCAGTGCTTACATATAGTAATGGTTATTGGGAAGTGTACAGGCGTTTTCAGGAGGATTTTTTGGTTGGGGGGAAGGGTTGAGAAGAGGGGGATATACTGGGGGAACTTTCCATCGAGGAATTTGTCATGGGGGAAGAAAATTTCCATGAAGGGAGCGCAGGATTTACTAGCATTATTAAAAAAAAAACAATGAAAAAATAAATATGAAAAAGTTTTTTTCAGTTGGAAGTAAGGAGCAGCATTAAAACTTAAAACGAACAGAAATTATTATCCATATGAGGGGCTCACCTCCTCCTAATACCTCGCTCTTTACGCTAAAGTATTTTTAGTAAAGTCAACTATTTATTCTACGGCTTTTGTGATTCAGGGGTCATTCTTAATGAATTGGGACAAAATTTAAGATTTAGTGTAAAGAGAGAGGTACTGACAAGGGGGCGAATCCTCTCATATGTGTAATAAAAACATGAGAATAAAAAATTCTTTACGTAAGTTAATTTATAAGTTACGTATATCTTTTACAAATAAAAAGATTCGTAAAAAATTAAAAGTTCTAGTTGCCTTTTTAATTAACAAAAAAATTGGAGGGCAACTAGGCTTCCTCCCCCACTCTTTTTTTCTCAAAATCATTCGATCAAAATTATCAGAATGCCATTTAGCCAAAAAAAAAAAAAATGCAAATTTCGTTTTAATTATTCCTCTGCGGAGAGCCAAAATCAAAACATGCATTGATTCAAAAACTTTCAGAAATTAAATAAAAAAAACAAGTTTTTTCAACTGAAAGTAAGGAGCGACATTAAAACTTAAAACGAGCAGAAATTACTTCGTATATGAAAGGGGCTGCTTCCTCATCAACGCCCCGCTCTTTACGCTAAAGTTTTTTACTGTTTTAAAAAGAAGAGTTGAGAGAAAGAGTCAAACTTTAGCGCAAAGAGCGGGGCGTTGACGAGGAAGCAGCCTCTTTCATATACGAAGTAATTTCTGTTCGTTTTAAGTTTTAATGTCGCTCCTTACTTTCAGTTGAAATAACTTGTTTTTTTTTTATTTAATCAGCGTAAAAACCCACTTCTTTTGATGCATCCATTGTTATAGAAACTTTGGTTACTATTTGGACGAGTCTTTAATTACTTACAGTTGGTTATTTCAAACTGATTGAAAATCTTCTCCAGTATACGGCGGACAAATGGGATCATGGTATTTGCACCGTAGATGGCAAGTTTTCTTTCTATGGTTTATCTTTCATTGCAGCAATGTTTCCACCTTCAACAAAAATAATTTTAGTTTTCCGAGGCTATAGATAGCAGCAGCGGACATTAGTCCGATGTTCTGCAATTCCAAAATTGAATGAATGGGAAAGCAGGATAATTCAATGATGAAATAAGAAAATTTCTTGCGAATCTTGAACTTTAATCCTAATCGTGGCTTGTTATGGGTCGTTTTTTTGGTACTAAAGGCAAAGTAGACCTATTAAAATATTAAACCTATATTTCCAGCATATTCAAACCTGAAAATTTTTGCAATTGAGCATTCCAGGAAAAAATTCTGCGATGCCTTTTTGTGCTTTACAGTTGCCGCAGTTTCCATCTATCATTCTGATAAATTTGAATTTTCTTTATATCTTGCAGGCTCTTCTGCTGGAGTTGCAGGAGGTACCCTTAGCTTGACTGGGCTTTTCCTGGCACCTGTGACTGGAGGATCCTCCTTAATTCTTACACCTGTGGGGTTAGCACTCTCAGGAGTTGGAGTTGTAGCTAGGACGAGCTCAGTGTTGAGGAACGGATATTCAACAAAGAAAATTATTGCTGATATTCAAGCAAAGTTGGACCGCGACATTGAGCTTAGCAATACGTTGAAAGATAAAATGTCAGAAATTACTCGCTTCTGTTCTAACTTTACAAAAACTCTTAGGCACAGTGAAAAATTAAATCAGGCGTTTCAAAAATTTATTGAAGACAATTCTGGAACAGATGCACTAACAAAAATGAAGGTATGGCTGCTTCTCTCAGAGTTTTGCCAAGATGGTAATGTAGGTGAAGGTGATGAGAGTGACAGCCACTGTAAACTTGACCCGATTCTTGCTGGCAGACTCACTAGGGCAGTTTTGGTGTCTGCGTCACATGGAATTATTACTGCTCAGTTATCCCTTGGACTAGTTGGCTTAGGGATCAATATAGCTGACATAATCGTGTCTAGCAGAAATTTAAAACATAATATGAAAAATGAAAGTATGCTTACAGTCGAAAATATGCTGACTGGTTTAGAAAAGGAGCTTGCTTCAATGACACTTTTAAAGAATTATCTTGACATTGCTGGTAAACAAGAAAGCCCCGAAATTCAGAATTCCCGTCGGATGTCAGGAACTGAGGAAGGAAATTAGAAGTTGATGGTGTCAGATATAATTTGCTGGAAAAGTGCATATATGTTGAACAAAGTGACTATTTAGGGCATGGGTGTTTAATTCAGGTTATTTGGAAGCGTAACGATATTAAAGTAAAGTAACCACAATAAAATGACGAATACTAAAAAGATAGCTCATGTTTAATTTATTAAATAAAAAGAAGAAAATTCAAATAAATTGAAGAGCAAGTATTAAAGGTTAAATTGGACATAAAGTGTATATGAGGGAGCTCCTTCTCCTGTAACACCTGTCCGTCTCACCCCCTCTCTCACTGAGCGAACACTCTTTACGCTAAAATTCTACTAGTTAATAGTTAAAAATTTTTGAGCATTTTAAAAAAAAAATAGATAAACAATTGTCTTGACAGTACTAGTAGCCAACAAAATCCTGCTTTTTTTTTCTTTTTTTTAGTTGCGAAAGCGAAAATCCAGGAATGTCAAAGTACAAATCTAATAAGAAACTTCAAGGCTAATGATAAAGAAATTTGAACTTCCCTACTATTTCAGGGTGAGACGTGTTATACAGTTTTATTGGCATACCTCTATGACAATTTCATGGAGCCAGTCACATTATTACTCAAGCGAATATAGGGAGGGGCTACATGTCAATACCCTCACCATTTTGGAACCTTATTGGTTCTCCCATCTGAAATACTAAGCCAGTAAAAACGACAAAAGATAAGTTCCCTACCATATGCTGTGTAAAAATTCCAACCCAGTAAAAGTCAGAAAATTAGCGATTTTTTTTTACAAATGCTTCTTTCTTCCTTAATCGCTATGAATTCAGGTGGAGCAGTGTATGAATCAAAAAAAATACGACTAATCCCCATTCAAAGTATCTGAGTGTCTCATTTGAAGCATTTGAAAGCCAAATAAGATTGAAGAAAGCACCCACACACAGACAAAAAAAAAAATAGTAAAAGTAACTCATATTGGATATATTTACCTACTTTTGTCATTCTACAAGACTTTGCTAAAAAGAGCAAAGTTTAAAAAAAATTTGCAAAAGTTTCTTTTGTTAAATGCCAAACAAAAATTTCCATCATATTATTTTCTTTTAAACGGTTCCATATTTATTTTTTTTTGGGGGGGGGGGGGGGGAATTGGCACCCTGACATTTTATGCCCTGAAAACGATCTATTTAGGTCATGAGTTTGAGAAGTTTTGTTTAGAGTCTTTTTTTGAAAAAAATCATGTGAGTGGAGGCCATATTTATATACATTTAAAGATCGTTTTTAGCATATATAAATTAAAAAAAATAAAACAAACTGAAACTACGAGCAACATCATAACTTAAAACGAACAGAAATTTTACGTATATGAGAGAGTATGTCCCCTCCTCAAGACCTTGCTCTTTACGTTAAAGTTTTTAAGAACTTTTAATAAACCTAATTATTCTGCTTAAACGGCCCATGTGTTCCCGGTGTCATTCTTAAGGAATTAGGATAAAAAGTCACATTTTCGGCTTGAGGAGGGAGCAAACCCCTCATATACGTAATAATTTCTGTTCGTTTTAAGTTTTGACGTTTCTTCTTACTTTTAGTTAAAAAATCTTGTTTATCATTTAATTTCTGATTGTTTTTAAATAATGCCGAGAAATCCAGCTCCCTCTCCATGGAAAATTTGTTCCCCCCCCCCGGTATTTTCAGTGGTGGAAGCTAAGTTCAACATCCAGCTTTATTAGGGTGACACAGAAAGTATCCACGACCCCTTCCCTCTCCTGGTCCCGTTCTACCCAATCCCTGATTATTTCCCCCTCCCTTCCCAACACTGAACTACATACCCCAGGGATTCACTCTTCGAACGGCCCCTCCACCCCAGGATTCTGCTCATGTCCAGTCACCCCACCCTTCAAGACCACTATACTTCACTCTGACTCTCCCCCAACCCCCTTTTACTCATATTCCTCCCAGAAACACACACCCTTGCAACTCCATTTTACTTCCTTGCCCAAAAAAAATCCTCCCCAGTCTCCCGCAAACCAATGATTTCTCGACAAACCTAAATCACTATTCGCACCATGGCAATCACAAAGTAACAGTTGTTTAAAAGATTGTCTGAATTCTATTGTACTTCCCTGCCAAGTTAATAATATCCCAGTAAATTGTGCGCTGTCCTCATTTTCTATTTGGCCCGGTTTAATCACCCTTTATAATCCTGCTTCCCAATCCTGCTCAGTCTTCATACCGAAAATGATGGCTCTCCTCCCCCAGATTCACGTTCCTCTCATTCTTTGCTGGCTCCCACAATTAACACACAAAAAACTGCCAGCTTTAGTAACTGTTTTACTTTCCAAAAATTCCTTGTTACGAACACCGAAAGCCAGAATCTCGACAAATTAGTCGAACTACAGGCCCACTCTCAAGTACACAAAATTGATGTAATTGCTGTAAAAAAGGTTCAAGCACAGAGCCTTGACCTATTGAAAATTAATAACTACTCTTAATTCATAAGACTTCGTCCTTCTGACCATTCCCTAGGCAAAAAGGGATTTGGAATATTATTATTTGTAGTTGATTGTCTTTTCCCAAATTAATTCATGCCCCCAACCTTTCAGATTATGATGAAATCATTTGGGTAAGTGTGAGACCCAAAGTATTACCACGCCCTTTTAGTTTTATTGTGTTTTGCTGCTTTTATTATTCTCAAAATCACAATGTTTCACAAAGACAGGGACTCTACCAGAAATTGTATAGTAATGCCGACTTTGTCCTCTGCAAATTCCCGAACGCTGGTATTTTCCTAGTAGGTGATGCTAATGATCTAAAGTTAAATTCCCTTTTTGGCTCCTATAATTAAAAAAAAAGGTAGGTAGGTAGGTAGGTTTTATTTTTTCCACAATATAAACATAAATAAAAATGACACTAAAAATCAATTAATGCAACAAAAAGAAAGTCCTAAGGACTTGTGCTGCAAATTCCTGTTATGATTTATATCCTATAAATAAATATCTAAACATAACAACTCATGATTATCCACCTAGACAATCTTATATATTAAAAAACAACAACACATGCACATGAAGACTATACAACAAAAAAGTCCTATTAATTATTTTTTGCCGGTTTCAGCCCCAACCCCATCCCAAAAAACTGCAAAAAAAAAAATCAAAAGCATCCCGCCCTTCAAAATCTATTAATCCAATAAAACAATTTCAATTTATTTTTAAATCCGTATATAGTGACAGACTGCTAGCCTGCCGATTATTCCAAACAGAAGGCCCCAGATTATAAACCATATATGATGATCTGACTGTTTTTCTTTTTTCATGGCTTAAAAGTTGTGAATTTCTTGTATCATAATCATGGTGCTCCTGATTCATGGGAATATAATCATGAAAATACTCAGGGCATATATGTTTCATGCTTTGGAACACAAAAATTGATACCTAGTAGTCACAAATCTGACCAACATTTAAAACATTACACCAGGAAAAGCTAGCAATAATTTTGGATTCAACCTGTTCTTTTATGTCCAACATCAATCGAATGCTTTTATTTTGCAAAATCTGGATCCTTTTATAATAAGAAGAAATTGCTGGCCCAATGAACGCGACCGTATCTATATAATGATGAACAAAGGAATAATAAATGATTTTAAAAATCTTGAATGGAAATGGTTTTTTTTTTACACGTCTCCTAGAATTCCTAGACCCCTACCAATTTTTGCACCAATAACATACAATGCTTTTTCCAACTAATATTATTATCTAAATACAACCCCACATACCTAATTTCAAAAACTCCTTTAATGGGTAAACGTCAAAAAAAAATATTTTATTGTTATTATGAAGTAACCTACCTGTTCTACTAAAAACAATGTAATTTGTTTTAGATGCTTTAACTGCCAGGGAACTGTCAACTGTAAAACTACGTAAATGTTCAAGTGCTAAGTTAGCCTTATGTACAACCTCCACCAAACAACTACCAATTACTGTTATTGCAGTGTTGCCCACGAAAGAGGTCAGCGCCTCTTCTCCAATATGTGAAGCCAGCAAATTAATTTAAATAAGATAAAGTAGAGTTTCCAACACGTAATCTTGGGGCACTCCACACTTAAAACCGAACTCTCTGCTTAATATATCTGGTAAAGCAATTCTGCAAAAAGAGTTAAAGGAACCAGATTATTCTCAAGAGTTTTATAAACAAAACTTAAAAGATGATGTACTACACGACTAGTGGAATGTTTACATCTGAAACTGAGCTGGTCATCATACAACATTTTCTTTGAATCCAAAAAATCATGTTATGTCATGAAAAATATCATCTCATGAAAAAAAAGTCAAGAGTTACACGGATCGGAGAGGTCCCCATCATTGTGTAAAGGTATGAGTTCTGACCATTTCAGTTCTGACAGGAAATGGCCTTTAGCAATTGACACATTTATTAAATAAACCAGTACCAGCAAAAGATATACCAACTCAAATTTAAAAGCCTAAAGGTTCAATCCATCTACACCAGAAGTATTTTATTTAAGATCACAAACAATTTTTTAAAATTCTTCTACAATACATGGTACAATTTCAAACCCATTATGCATGCTCAAAGGATGGATGTTAAAATTGTCAGCACCACCACCTCTAGACACTTCATTCTTTATATCATTACCAATATTAGAAAAATAATCACCCATATAATTTGCTATTTCCAATTTATCATCAATAATTCTATGATTGATTTTTAAATCAGTTATACTTGTATCTTTCGTTCACATCCTATAACTTCATGGACAATTTCCCAAGCATCTCTTATACTACCTTCCTTATTCTTTAAAAGGTTTAAATAATGCTCATTCTTTGCATATCTTCTTGATTTATTTACATAGTTTCTTAACTCTTTAAACTCACTTAAAATCACTTCAGATGGGTAATTGAGATATTGGCATGTGCAAAACTAACACATTCCTTCATTCCATTGTATTATGCTGTGTCTTCTAACCAAAAGTTTTGCTGTTCAGCATCTTTGCCTCCATTCCAATGTGATTTTTTCTGTTTCTTGTTCCAAGCCCTTTTCTTTAGCTGTTTCGAGCAGCTTGTTATCTTGTGTAATTTTGCATGAATGTTTAAACAGTTTGTGGTAACAAATTGTAAGTAAGTAGTGACACAGCTCAAAATAAACCTAAAATCTCCAAAATAGAATTTTCATATCAATAGACATATAAAAAGATTTGGCTAATTGCGTTGATTCCAAATGTGTAAGATTCATTAAGTTTGGTGTTACCCATCAAAAGCTGAATTACCTGAGAAAATTTGTTACAATTTAAGAAAAAAGAAAAAAACACTCCCTAAAAGTTAAAGAATCTTAATGATAATTTCACCATCAGATACAATATTGGACAACCCCATTGTAGAAATTTCAAGCTCCCATCCAAAATGTGGAATATTTGAATTTTTTAACAGATAGCAACTGACATCAATGAAATCAAATAAAACAAAAATTCATGGAGAATAAATAATATAAGCCATGTATTTAACCTATAATGAGGTGGCATAAAAGATTATTTCTAAAATTAGAAAAAAAAACCAGTTTTATGGCTTAAAGTTCTGCTCAATCAACAGGAATTGTCTTTTCAGAACTAAGGCCAGAGAAAAAGAAACTGATAACCAAATAATAAAGCACCCAAAAATTTCAAGACAAGGTACTTCAAAATACCTTTCTGGTAGGCACTTCAAAATACCTTCCTGGGACATACTTTAGCCTGTAGACACATCCCTGAAAGTTTCATTTTCCTAGCCTAACCTCTTCCAAAGATAGCCAAAAGTAGCTAAAGTAAAATTTTACCCCTACTTTACCTTAAAAATGCAGTTTAAATAGTAATCTCAACAAATATATACTATATAAAAGGCTATAGTATTGGCCTAATCATTCTAAATTTTTTTCAACTAAAAATTATAGGATGGTTTAGAAACTAGGCCTGTTTGATATAGTATTATTTGACAAACTCACCAATGTGATAGCTGCCTTCCTAAAAATCAACCTTTTTAATAACCAAAAAACTTTTTTCTGACTCCTTATGAAGCTTAGCCTATGCAAGACCGGCCTAGAACATCAAAAACCCTTTAGATCCTAAGAAATATGCATAAGATTACTTACAGGTCACTGAAAAGCTAAGATTATTTCCACTATTTACAGTTTCCTTGTCTTTTCTCTAGATTAAATAAAAAAAAACAAGTTTTTTCAACTGAAAGTAAGGAGCGACATTATAACTTAAAACGAACAGAAATTACTTTGTATACGAAAGGGGCTGCTGCCTCATCAACGCCCCGCTCTTTACGCTAAAGTTTGACTCTTTCTCTCAGCTCTTCTTTTTAAAATAGTAAAAAACTTTAGCGTAAAGAGCGGGGCGTTGATGAGGAAGCAGCCCCTTTCATATACGAAGTAATTTCTGTTCGTTTTAAGTTTTAATGTCGCTCCTTAATTTCAGTTGAAAAAACTTGTTTTTTTTATATTTAATTTCTGAACGTTTTTGAATCAATACATGTTTTGATTTTGGCTCTCCGCAGAGGAATTTGCATATTTTTTTTTTTTTTTAGCTAAATGGCTTTCTCATAATTTTGATCGAATGATTTTGAGAAAAAACGAGCGGGGAGGAAGCCTAGTTGCCCTTTAATTTTTGGGTTAATTAAAAAGGCATCTAGAACTTTTAATTTTTTACGAATCTTTTTATTAGTAAAAGATATACGTAACTTATAAATTAGCTTACGTAAAGAATTTTTTATTCTCATGTTTTTATTACACATATGAGAGGGTTCACCCCCTCGTCAGTACCTCTCTCTTTACACCAAATCTTAAATTTTGATCTTAAAACCCTGAATCACAAAAGCCGTAGAATAAATAGTTGACATTACTAAAAAAACTTTATCGTAAAGAGCGAGGTATTAGGAGGAGGTGAGCCCCTCATATGGGTAATAATTTCTGTTCGTCTTTAGTTTTAATGCTGCTCCTTACTTCCAGCTGAAAAAAACTTTTTCATATTTACTTTTTCTTTGTTTTTTTTTAATAATGCTAGTAAATCCTGCGCTCCCTTCATAGAAATTTTCTTCCCCCATAACAAATTCCTCGACGGAAAGTTCCCCCAGTATATCCCCCTCTTCTCAACCCCTCCCCCAACCAAAAAATCCTCCTGAAAACGCCTGTACACTTCCCAATAACCATTACTATATGTAAGTACTGGTCAAAGTTTGTAACTTGTAGCCCCTACCACGGGGACTGTGGAGGAGTAAGTCGTCTCCAAAGACATAGTTATAAGGTTTTTCGACTACGCTGAATAAAATGGCTATCTCAGAATTTTGATCCGTTGACTTTGGGAAAATAATTAGCGTGGGAGGGGGCCTAGGTACCCTCCAATTTTTTGGGCCACTTAAAAAGGGCACTAGAACTTTTCATTTCCGTTAGAATGAGCCCACTTGCAATATTCTAGGACAACTGGGTCGATACGATCACCCCTGGAAAAAAAACAAACAAACAAATAAACACGCATCCGTGATCTGCCTTCTAGCAAAAAATACAAAATTCCACATTTTTGTAGATAGGAGCTTGAAACTCTACAGTAGGGTTCTCTGATACGCTGAATCTGATGGTGTAATTTTCGTTAAGATTATATGACTTTTAGGGGGTGTTTCCCCCTATTTTCTAAAATAACGCAAATTTTCTCAGGCTCGTAACTTTTGATGCGTAAGACTAAACCTGATGAAACTTATATATTTAAAATCATCATTAAAATGCAATTCT
Source organism: Artemia franciscana (assembly GCF_032884065.1). Classification (NCBI taxonomy): domain Eukaryota; kingdom Metazoa; phylum Arthropoda; class Branchiopoda; order Anostraca; family Artemiidae; genus Artemia; species Artemia franciscana. The sequence goes on from NC_088866.1 coordinate 32,350,066, forward strand.
TTTGATATAGCTATTGGTATCAAAATTCCATTTTTTAGAGTTTTGGTTTCTATTGAGCCGGGTCGCTCCTTACTACAGTTCGTTACCACGAACTGTTGTTGTTGTTGTTGTTGATTCCAACGTTTTTGGAGCATGAATCAGCTCCGTCACGTACGTATCAATCTTGTCCAGACAATGTGTATGGAGAATTTTTAAGAAACGATGACTACTTTCAGATTAGTGAATCACTTAGAATCGTTAATTGCAGATTCTTTATTGGTGGGAAACCATTTTTTCCACTAGTATAGCCACCTACGTCAGACCACCCTAATTAATTCTATAGTATTTACAGCCGTAAATTACAATTTACATTAAAATTCGTGGGAAACACATTAAACTTATACAATATATTGAATACATTAACAAATATTTGACTTGATACAACATGACCCAAGACTGTTAAAGCACATCGAATAAACTTGAAGTTCTAATAAACAACCCAGTGCAGAAACAGACACCCTACGAGCCCACGGAGGGGCGGATGAATGACCCACCACCGCACGGAAAGTAAAGGCACCAAAGAGCTTTAGAACTTTTCTTTTTAATATTTCACGCTGGATATAATACTTTTTACACGACATTATAACATGGCGGACATCTTCATATACATCACATACAATGCAATTTGGGGAGTCAACCAAATTCCATTTAAAGAGAACAGAATTCACTTTAGCATGGCCAGATCTGATTCGAAATATTGTTGTGGCAATTTTCCTCTCACTGTGAATTAGGTCCAATGGAGGAGGCTTAAAATCATATAGATCCAAGATTGTATTAGTGGACTTTCTTGTGAAATCAGCTTTCTCATCAATTGCGGATTTGGCCTCATAACCCTGAATATATTCACTCAGGGACAAGTTTACATCCAACAATTCACCATTTCAGCAAGCCCATTTTGCCATTTTGTCAGCTGACTCGTTCCCAGGAATACCTGCATGTGCTGGGACCCATGTAAGTTGTAGATCATAACCATGTATTAGAAGGTCATCAACTATTTTTTCAATTTGTGCAGCAGTTTCTTTGGCATCATTTCGTTTCATAGCTAAGTAATTTAACACAGATAGAGAATCAGAACAAATCAAAAAGCTACCAACTATACCGTTTGACTTAATATAAAGAAGTGCTTGATAAATAGCAATCATTTCTGCAGAAAAAACAGTAAGCTTGTCAGGTAGCTTAAATCCGCAAGAAGTACCAGTTGACGGGACTACAAAAGCGCAGCCTACACCCATTTCCGACTTAGATCCGTCAGTATATATGTGAGTAAAGTCAGTCCATTGCAGAGTCAGCCTATACCACTCTAATTTTAAAATTATTGTTCCTGAATCACTAATTCTATTATCTAGAGCTAAATTAATTACATTACCTATTCCGTTGAAGCGTGAGGAAAGGTCATCTATATTTGGGGTTGGAACTAGGCCTGGAAGGCCAGCATTACTCATCAGACAAGAATATTTATAGACTGTAGGGGAAAACCTTGGTCTAAACTGGAGATCTTGATTCCATGTAGCAATGCATTCTTTATAAACAATATGATTTGTTGATCCCATTTTTTTTAGAAAGTAACGGGCTTGAAGATTATTTCTTCTCCTCTGAAGTGATGTGACGCCAAGCTCACAGTAGAGGGCTGGGGTGGGGGTGGTTTTTAAGCAGCCTAGAGCTCGTCGGAGAACTTGATTAAAAGCTGAATCAAGTTTCTGGAGGTTGTGCTTAGTTGCTTCCCTATAGAACATGCTACCATAGTCCAGTTTGCTGGTGATTGTTGCTCCAATTAGTTTTGAAACACAAGAATATGGGGCTCCTCTTTTAGAGAGGCAGATTGCATTGAGAAAGTTTGCCCTACTTCTCAGGTTACCAACAAGATAGTCGATGTGGTTAGTCCATAGCAACTTTGAATCCAGTAAGACTCCTAGATAGCAAAATTTCTCTGCATGTTGGATGTCCACTCCTGCTAAAGACACAATGGGGGGTTGAACATTTGTTCGATTTTTCCTTGAGAAAAGAACACTTACTGACTTCTCTGTTGAAAATGACATGTAGTTTTCCATTGTCCAATTTTCTAAGTAATACAGGGCTTTTTGGACTGAAGCCTTAAGGCATCCCCTATCTCGAGAGGAGGCAGCTACTGCAATGTCATCAGCATATAAGTATAGTTTACAACCCAGTATCGTATCTAAGTTTATATCGTGACAATATACTAAAAACAATAAAGGACTTAGTACCCCTCCTTGGGGGAGACCCACATTATTTGGAGCACTAAAAAAGCCAGACGAATGATTTTCTAAAGTTATTTCTATTTTCCTCTCAGTCAAGAAATTACCAATCCATTCCACGATTTGAGGGCTAATATTTAGCTTCTTTAGTTTTGCCATTAGAGTAGGGATATTCACTCTGTCAAATGCTGAAGTCATATCAAGGAAAACAGCTAGAGTTTCTTTTCCTAGGCGGAATCCCTGTTTTATTTGATTTTCAAGCCTCACAAGACAGTCTATTGTACTGCGTTGGGGCAGAAAGCCTAGTTGTTCTGGCTGAACTACTTTCTTAATTTCTGGTAGAACTTTCTTTTTTATCAGTCTCTCCATTAGCTTGCAGAGGCATGAAGTCAAGGCAATTGGGCGATATGATTTTGGGGATGTAGGGTCCTTTTGGGGTTTCAGGATTGGTATTATTGCAGCTTTTTTCCAAAGCGATGGGACATAACCTTCCTTGATGGACCTATTAAACAAAGTTAAGACAGAAGCCTTAAGCAGGGGGGACATGTTGGACAGCATCTCATTGTGAATCCTGTCTGGACCCATAGCCCCTGGTTTTAATTTTTTAATAATCGTATCAATATCCTGTTCTACAAGTTCAATATCATTCTTAGGGAAGACCTGTGTAGGTTGCATAGTGGGTCGGTTTTGAGTAGAAAGTTGTGGAGGAATGTTTGCAATTAGATACTCTTTCAGAAGTTTTATTTTCTCGGGTGTTGTGGCGGCAGTGGTTCCGTTGTGTATCATGAAGCCAGATATTGGGGAAGACATTTGTCCAGTGTAGACTTTCCAGTTCCTCCACAACTCTTTGATTGATGTAGTCTTCGTAAACTTTGTCTCAATTAGAGTCTTCCATCCATTCTTGATTTCTTGGGGAACAATTTTCCTAAAGATGGCTTGTTTTGCATTCATTTCAATTTTGTTTGTAACTGTAGGATTTCTTCTAAACTTGTTTCTTGCCGTGTTTCGTTCCTTATAAGCTTTTTGGCATGCAGCATTCCACCCTGGTGTGGAGTTTCTAGATTTTCTTTTAAGTTTTACATACCCAAATACCCTTTCACTAGCATTCACCATAACTTGAGTTAACTTCTCATTAAGCTCCTCAACAGAGGTAGGTAGTTCAACATCCGTCAGATCCGAGTCTACCTCTCTCTGCCATTCAGGCCAGGACTCCTTGCGGAACTTCCAACTCACCGACTTCATTAACTGAAGTCTATAAGCAGAAAAATTAAGCACTGACATTACTGGGAAATGATCAGAGTCAAAGGGTGACGGTATAACAACCTCAAAGTCAACTGAAAGGTCTAAAGAAGCAATTGTTAAATCTATAGTAGAAGTCTTCCCATTTAAGGGGTTTAGCCTAGTACCTAGATCTATTGGAGTGATAAGACAAACCATATTTTGAGGATCAGTAATAAAATCTGCCAGTAAATTAGAATTATGATTTGGAGAAGATGTTGAGTCCCACATTGGGTTATGAAGGTTGAAGTCACCAGCAATTATTTTCCTCTCTTTACATTTCTGAAAAGCATCTTTAAACTGCTTAAAATCAAAGTCAGTTGCAGTCCTGTTATAATAGTTGATAACGGATATCCAGTTATCCGTTCCATCCTCTTTGACAGATATAATCCCAATTTCATTTTTTCCTGGGGTAAAATCATCTACTATTTTAAACGGGATATTATCCTTAACTAAAGTCATAAGTCCTCCCCCTGGTCCTGTCTTCCTATCCCATCTAGCCATGCTATAGCCTTTAAAATTTGGGGAAGTTTTCTGTTCATTCAATAAAGTTTCCTGAATTAGTACAATATCTGGCTTACTCCTCACTAGAAGGTTTTTCAATTCTACTACCTTTGATTTTCCCATTCCCCTAATGTTTAGTTGGATTACCCTTGTAGTCATTCTTTGATTTTTTGTTTATGAACACGCTTATTTAATGTCTTTTTCTCTGGAGAGGACAAAATTTTCTTTGGAACAAAGTTATCTTCATCCATACCATCCTCTGAGTCTGTTTCATTTCCAGAAACAAAGGATTCAGATTTCTTCAGTGAAGACAGGATCTTCTGTACCTCTGACTTCGAGCTTTTGCTTAACTTTACACTGGAAGCAATCAGTGAGCACAATGATGACACTACTGTGGTTAGTTGGTCTATTTTTTCTCTCAGTAAGACAACTTCCTTGTTAATTGGTTCCTGTATTTTTGCTTCTGGTGGGATTGAAGGGTGAACAAGGACTGGAAAATTTTCAAAGTTTAAAGCTGGTGGTGGTGTGTGCAGAGTCTTCCCTTTGGTGTCAGTGAAAGCTTGAACTGCATCTTTGAATGATATACCTTTTGTGACTGACGTTTTCAGAATTGCAGCTCTAAACTTGTAATCCTGGCACTCTTTACTGAGGGCAGTGTGCTGTCCATTACAGTTTGCACATCTTACTTTTTGTTCATTTCTGTTTTTGTTTAACTCAGGGCAAGCTGTCATGGGGTGATTATCTCCACAAATACCACAAGTATCTTTACCCCAACAGTTTAGAGAGTTATGGCCAAATTTCTGGCACTTGAAACATCTCAACGGTTTTGGTATGAACTGTTTCACCACAGTGAGGGCACTCCATATAGGAATTATTGTAGGAAAATCCATTTCTTGAGAGAAGTCAACATGTATAGTGTAGCTAGTGTATGGTTTACCATCTCTAGATGTGGGATGAGGGTTTAGTACAGTTGCCTTTGTAACCTGTTCTACTTGCTGAATCTCCTTACAGAGTTCTTCAGGAGTAGCTAAGTCCCTGGGGACGTATAGTACTCCTTTTCTGCTTGAGTATAACATATTTGCTGGCTTCATTTCAAATTTGATCACTATATTATTCAATGTGAGATCCCTTATGCCTAAGATCTTATTAGCTATGTCTAGATTTTTTGGAACAACTTCAAGAGAGCCTCTAGGACCTATTCGTGGGAGTATTTTCCCATAATCATTTCCTAGAGCTACAGCCAATCTATGCCCTAGATATCCAGCAGAAGTCTTTGATAGAGGGACTAGCATACCCTTGTCATTAGTGTCAGTAATTTTTGTCATATCATGACCTTTAGCCAACAAATTTGGTACAGTGGGTCCACCTCTAACTCCCCCACAACCTCCACCCTTCCCAGGACTACCAGGAACCATTACGTCTTTCACGTGACAAGCTTACTTTGCAGAGAAAAAAAAATAAATAAAAAAATAAAAAAGTGAATGCACAAATACGATTAAACAGACCTCAATAAAGTAAAAAGAGAGGCAAAAATACAAGCAAATAAGGGCACTATATACAACACATACATACAAGTAAGCAATATTTCATATGGCACAAAATCTCAAGGAGATAAAAGAGCCTAAAAGGTGGTCTGAATATCAACCATACAGTCCCTTCACTGTTTTGCATCTACCAAAATTCAATACACTTTTTCACCTTCACATTAATTTGTTATTTTTGTTTTTTCAACCATCAAAATCTTCAGGTATTACTAATTTCTACAACTTGAATTGTTGCCAAGCAGCGATTTAACAGCACTTAAATTGATTATTTTGAACTTGTATCACTAATCCCAAGTTGAATAATTGCAGTTTAACCACAAAATGTTTTATTCAACCATGTTCTTATAGGCTACCAATTCCAATAGACTAGAGAACTTTATTATGACTTTTATATTCCTGTGTAATTCTTAAATTACTTTCTTCTGTTTCTTTCAATATCTTTTCCCGTACCTTGGTTTTTCAAATATTTTTCACCACGAACTGTTTGATAACGATTTCCCGTGTTTATCCATTTAAAAAAATATGTAACAATGACGTCACTTGTCCTCAATAATCTTTTTTTTTCGGGGTTAGAAAGTGCAAGCCCGCGGACAAGAATCCTGAGCATTTGAGGGAGTAATCCGAGTAACCTCTGAGTTGCGTTTGATTCAGTTTTCAAGTTGACTCAAACCAGCATTCTGACGTTTTATTTACGATTCTGAGTTAACTTTTTGCGTTCGATTTGTAAAAGTTGACTGAAAGTTAAGGCCTTTTTTCGCGTCAACCAAAGAGACTGTTTGAGCTCAACCACTCGGTGTGGTTGAGCTCAACCGCTGTTTTTGCGTGAAACAGGGATAAACCAGGTTGTCATGAAAAGTGTTTTTGCGTGAAACAATCGATTGGTTGAACTCTAATTTAACCAGAACTGTCATTGTTTTTAACCTTAGGGTTCTACCATTTATTATTGTTGGTTGAACTTTTCAGGCGTAGATTTCGAAAAGAAGAATTTGTAGGCTATAAATCAGTGTACATAAAATAAGGATTATAAGCTGACAAATAAAATTCTAGCCACTTAAAAGTATAGTTTAATTGTGTTTTTTTGTATTAGGGCTATTTGGATAAGTGTTGGGTTATATCCTGCAATTTGATTCACATAGGCCTTAAGACAGTAAGTCAAGAGTTTGAATTTGCTTTTGAAAACTTATGTAGATACTTGGAAATCTTTGTTTCATCCTTTTGATGCCCTAGGCTGACCTTGGCTCGGTAATTTGGGGTCAGAGATAAAACCTTGATGAAGCAAGACCCTAGTGGTTATAAAGCATTGTTTATCCAATTACTATTCTTACTAGATGCTTCAAAATGTGTTGCATCTTTGTCAGAATTCTTTACATTTCAGCCTTACCCTATAGGGCTATGGATAAATTTTCAGGTCAAACTCTAGTTTGGCTACTGTTTGCTATCTTAGAAATGGGTTAGGTCAGGAAAATAGAACTTCCAGTAATGAATCCAAAGGAATAAATATGTAAAATTCTAGTTTAGCTAATTTTCACTATCTTGGAAAGGGAATAGGTTACAAGAATGACACTCAGTAATTGATCCAGGGTCAAAAACACACTCTGGGAAGGTACTGCCAAGCTTCTATGTCAACCCTTTTCTGATTTCTAAGTCTTAGAAAATTGCTTACTCAAAAAGTCTATACCTATACTATTGAAATGTTGACAAAACGAGATTTACCTTAATTATCAATTATCAGTTTCTTTTACTCTGGCTTTAGCTCTGAAAATGCAATTCCTTTTATTTGAGTAGCATTTTAAGCCATATTAGGGTTTTTTTCAAAATTTAGTAATTGTACTTGCATATCTTTAAAACCTTATAAAGTGGATTGAGGAAAGCTGTGAAACAGTTTCTTTGTACTCCATGTAAGCAGACCTTCCCAGGATATACTTTAGCCTTTAGACCTATCCCTGAAAGTTTTTTTTTCTAATTTCACCCCCTGGTGCTCTTTTGCACATTGTATAAATTGTGAAGAAATGCCTGCCCCCTTATTTAACAGAATTGGCTAAAAGTCTTAGAAGTATCTTATATCAACATACACCTGATACAGTTTAATTTTTTAGAGATGACACAGAATAGCATTAAAGCTGAGTATTTGCTTTGCAAAAAATGTGTCCCTTCTGTTGTAAAGCATTTTGGATAGACACTAATCTAACCATGGGCGTATTGCTGTTGCAAGCGGTTTTGCTTAAATGAGTTTTTGGAAAACAAATAGCAAATGTAAATTTGCTTTTTTTATTATTTAAGACTAGAATATCACAAAGCTATGCAATCACATTGCTTGTATCTTAAGTAAACACAATCCCTGACGGAGTTTTGTTGATATCTGTCTTAAAATTAATTTGTCTAAATAAAATATATTGTTTGTGGACAGTAGAGAAAATGGCAACAACCATTAATTGAGTTTTTTTTTCAATATTTTTTTTTTTCAAATAATAGTTCTCTGGTCACATTTGTGTTCCTTGCTAAGTTGTTGGCACTCTGGTTGTTGCATGTTAAGTAAAGCAATCCCTGCTGGAGCTTTGTTGACACCTGCCTTAAAATAACTTGTCCGAGTAAAATACAATGTGTATTGAAGATTAGTGAAAATGGCTGTAAATCCATCTTGTTTTTGTTTTTTCATTTTTTTTTAAATTGTTGTTTTACTCTGGTCATAATAATGTTCTTGGCTAAGTGGAAAGCACTCTTAGTAAGAAATCCTTTGTCCATAGGGTACAGGTTTGATTCCTGGTATTGCCAGTTTATTTGTTGGGGGTCAGTGATGTTAGACAGATTTAAACCAGCTCTAAATAGGCAAATGGAGAAATATGCATAAGGTAAGCAGGAAGGGTGTACAAAAGCACAGGATTTCTAGCCTCCAGCCCTTAATTGCAATTCTTGGCCAAAGGGTGACAAAGTGTAAATTAGCACTGCCAGTTTAGACCTTGATGTATCAGTGCTGCCATACTTACTTACTTGCACTATCTAAAATCATTTAGACAATCAGCTAACTGTCTCAAAGCACAATTAATACTGAATAGTTTTTGGGCCTTACTGACTTTCCCTTTATAGCAAAGGTTTATTGTTGTGTATAATGTAGATATTTTAAAGTAATAAATCATTAAGAAGTCCCTTTTAGTTTTATCAAGTTTTTGAGTAATAAACCTTTTTAATTACCTTAATATTTATTCAGGTCCTTTACTATTGGCTGCCCTTTATATTACACTATTGATTGAAATATATTGTGGTCACTAAAAATTTGGATAATCCAACCTATTTTACCACCTTAAGGTTGTTTACAAAGGTGTACAAACTATTTAAGTACTGACTTAGCTACAGAAAACTTCTAGATATAATAAAATGTAAGCAAGATGGTTCTTACTTTGACCATATCTATGGAAGCACTAATGAGAGAGTGGGGCATTTGATGAATTTGTAGAATTGAGTGAGATGAGAAAAGAAGTGTAGGTTTGATGAGAGATGGCTGGTGAATGTGGTGAGGGATGAATGTTTTGCAAGATTTAAAAATTTTGGACAACTTCTCACGTTGACAGTAGAGTGCAGAAGTAAAATTTTGTAATTTTTTTTCTTTGTTCCTGTTATGTTAGACAATGCCGAATATTCTAAAGTGAAGTTTCTTTTTTGTTTTGAATTATCGTAGCCCTAGGGCTTTAGTGCAATACAAATTACTAATGTTTAATCACTTTCTTTAAACAAACACAAAGTCTATGTCTCCTAGCTTTAACAAAGTCAAATGTAATTTTAAGACCAGGGATTTCAAAGTAGGTCAAATGAACTTCTGGTTAAAATGAGCAATTTATGAAACATCTAGATTAAAAAAAAGTCTTTTAGAAAACAAAGAAGACAATAGAATAAAGAAAAGTACCTTATATCATAATTGTTGTGCACTCTTAAGATAGAAATGATCAAAGCTTCAATAAAGAATCTGTTTTGTTTAAACAGACAGAAGGGACAAACCTCCAAGCTTTGACAAATACAATCTCACTTTGTGGCTCCTATCTTTTCAAAGGGGAGTTTCTTTGGATTTTTTCTATCCAACTAAAACCAAAAAGGATAGCATGATATACGAGTGACCTTCCAATTACCCTACATAGCAAGAGAAAATCATCAAGTTGGGCTATGCTTTATCTCAATCCCCCTCCCAATGTGCAGAAATATGGCTCAAATCTCATATTTCAATGCACTTAACCTGCTGTCACCTCTTTTTCTAAGTATTGTTTGTCACATTTGTTTAATTTACAGCTACATGGGATGAAGTTAGAGAGACAGATTCACAAAACAAATGGAAAATAGGACATTTCAGCAATAGATTTTTATATTGGGAGGACTGAGGGGTAAAGTTGAGCAAAGTTGTATATAAAATGTGTTACCAACTATTGTTCTAAACATTATGAAGCATCAATTATTTTTTTTATTATGTTTCTTTCTCTTCAGGTCCTTCTCTAGGGCTTTACCAAATCAAACATTCTCTGCCTGGAAAAATTAGCAACAAGCTATAGTCTATATACATAGGCTTATGTTATTTAACTATGAATATGGAATCTATATGGCAATCAGGAACTGGATACAGGCTAAAGCAAGTAAAAAAAAAACTTCCTTAGTTAGCTCAGGAGACTTAATAGATTACTCTTCTGATAATTGCCTATCATACATAATTTAAATATTTACCCCTGTACAGTAGGGCGTTAAAACAATCTCTCAAAATGTAAGATACAGTATATTTAGATATGATGCTGATTTAATTCCAGGATTCTTTGTTGTAGTTTTCATAATTTTGTTGATAAAGTTTTATATATTCATCATATTTTATTTTATGTCATTAACATTAGCAAAACTTAACTTCTCAATAGAACTTGAATGTAGTGGCTATAATGCACAAGTACTGCAAAAATCTTACAATACATTATGTGTTATGGTAACTGTTCAGTGAGAAAAAAAGTATTTTCCTAGTTTAGCTTAATTTGTTATATTTCTGCACTTATCAGAAATATTTTGTTAATTTTAGGCAGCTCTCCCCCCCCCCTCAGAAAATTCTTACACATTTGCTGGTTTATACTTAGCTAGTATTCTACTGAAAACAAAAATTAATATATATTTTGTATTGAAGAAACATAAAGCCCTTTGGATTTTTTTATTAAGATTAAGCAGTTTGCTGTTTTCTTTTGATTATAGAACTGCACTTAATTTTTTATGATTTTATTAAATTTGAGTTAATTCTAACAAATAGCTGTTCTTTAGGTTATAAAAGAGCTATTAGATTGTTATATTGCAGACATGTTGGGTATGAAGCATTAGGACCAGAGAATGACATTATAATTTGACTTCAAAGCAACTTCTCTGTTTCTAAGCCAAATAAAATTCTAGATAAATATTGCTCTCTGAATTCAGGGTTCTTATGTTTTGAGTAAGGTATTGATAATCAAATGGAATTTTTGGTCTTTATATATATATATATATATATATATATATATATATATATAAGATTTTTTTCAAATCAGTTAGGTAGGCCTACTGTTCTTTTGTTAGGCTAAGCCTGTAATAGTGCTTTATTGAGAATAGTCAACATTTGTAGGGATTGCAAAAGCTAGCCTGAAGAATATGTTAATACAAATTATGAGGTTAAACTTCTGTTAGGTAAAATTCTAGTTTAGATAAATTTGTATTATCTTGAAAAAGGTTTAGGTTAGGAAAATGAAACTTTTAGGGATGGGTCTAAAGACTGAACTATATCATGGGAAAGTGTTTTGGAGCATTTAACTCTACTCTTTCTCTCTCTTAAAAATGTTTGCCTTAAATCAGCTTAAATCACATTGTCTAATGAAATAAGGATTAAACCCTGTAGAATTGCTGGGTAATGATGATGACAGTTGGAAATCTCAATATTTGGTCCACACCCTTAAAAATGCTTGTGTTATAAAAGTGAAACCCTTGGAAAATAAATCTTCTACTTAAATGACAAGAAAAAAAGTGTTTTTAGTGTCATAACTTTGCTCAATTTCAATTTATGAAGTTTCCAAGATTTGGAGACTTTCAGGAACTACATTTCTTAAATTTAAATATGAAACACTGATATGGCTTAAAATTCTACTCAAATAACAAGAATTGCATTTTCAGAGCCAAAACCAGAGAAACAGAAACTCCTTGTTGAAAATTAAGGTAAGATGTTGTTTTACCAAAAATTTAATAGTTACAGACCAGTCAAGTATGCAAAATTCCCACCCTTAAAAACAGAAGAGGGTTATCACATAAGCTTAGCAATAGCTTCTCAGAGCATGTTTTTAGTAATGGATTAATCACTGAAAGTTTCATTCTCCTAACATAACCCCTTTCAAAGATAGCAAAAAGTAGCTAAACTGGAATTTGACAGGAAATTTAATATATAGCCTGGTAGGCTAGTAGAATTCCAAATCAAAACAAAATTAAGTCAAACTAGAATTTTATCCTCTGTTTCGGGTAGCTCAACAAAGTTAAAGTCTTATCATTTAGGAAATTTTATAAATGATTTTGCTTTTACAGTATGAATACAACATTTTCCAAAATATTACCTGAACAATTTAACCAAAGATTCCACTAATTCAGACCTTCCTATCTCTTCAAATATACCAGAGGATTTTTTAGATCATTTTCAATTCACTCTGACCTCAAATTAATGTGAAATATGTCAAATCCAGAGGAAATTAAGCCAGTACTAAATCATTTAATTATAATAGAATGACACTTTTAGCACTTTACGGATGTTCTATGTTTGAAATCTTTTGCCCAATCTGACAAGTAAAAAGAGTATTTTTGCGAAGCAGTTTTGTTTGAGCTCAACCATGTGTATTGGTTTTCCATTTTTGCGTGAAACATACAAGCTGGTTAAACCAAAACTGCCATTGGTTAAACCAACTGGTTGACGCAAAAAAAGGCCTTTAATGAAAAGTTGACTTTTAACAACTTTTACATTTTGTACGTTCATCTCAAGTTAACTCGGAAAGAAGGCAGAAGTTTCAATTATAGCTAATCACGGAGTATATCTTCAGATGCCAATCCAAGATGAAGGCACCACTTTTGTGTACCAGTGTGGTGAGTTATTGAGCTTGATTTTTTGTTGTTGGGTAGGTTGCACTAAAATAGACTTGAAAACTATGTTATTAGCCTAGTTGAAACTGGCATTTTTCTTGTGTGGATAAGTCGGTTTTTTTCTTTTACTGGGTGGATGGGATAGGTAGATAATAAAATGGTTAAGAAAATCTTATAAAGTTATTGCAATATTAGTTAAAGTTACTACTAAGCTACTTGAGCAATTATTTCAGAGCTGGGTATCTTAATACAATTTGTGTGGCCACAAGTTTAATTGTTTGATTGCAAATTGTGATTTTATTTGTCTTCTTTTAGTCATTCCATTCAAGATGCTTTGGATAATTTTTTTTATTGTGATAGATTGTCTTAATGCTCTGAAAAGGGAAAATATTTCAATTGCATAGGATAGGAAAATTTCAGTAGGCTAATCAATTTAGCCTAATCAATTTAATCAATTTAGTCCTAAATTAGCAAGGGAAGTGTTTACTTCACTAAAAAATCACTTGTATACAGTGATTTTTTATCACTGTATAAATTTTTCTTATCACTGTATAAAAAGTGAAAGGGGGCCCTGTTTTTGTCTCCTTTAGCCTATATCCAATTCCTGTTTGTTATTTAGCCTAAATTTCATTTTTTCTGTTACTCATTTCTTATCAATATTACTAAGGGTTCATAGTTAAGCTTTAGAGAAGTCATTGTTAAATAACATGTGCTTATGTAGCCTATATATAGCTTGTTGCTACTTATTCTTCTCTGGGTATACAATTGTTGATGTGGTAAAACCCAAGAGAAGGACATGTTGGCCTATAGAAGAAAACCTGTTAAAAAAGGTGACTCTTTATAATTTACATAAAAATTATAGGTAACATGTTCTACATGCAGCCCTGCTTTACTTTACCCACAACCCTCCAAAAATGGAAATCTAAAGCTGAAATTACATATTTTCTATTGATTCTGCCAATCTATCCCTCAACCCTAGTACCTGATAACTGAAGCAACTGTGGCAAAACGAGAACTGGAAAAACAAGTAGGCTAAAAGGTGGCAGAATACATTGGCAGAAATATATAATTTGGGCTATATATTTGCAAATTAGGCAGGTTGGGAGTAATTTTTTTTGTTCATATTTTGACTTAAAAATAAAGTGAATATACCATTTGATGCCTTTTTGTATGTTCTTTACAAATATAATAATTGCTTATATTGCTAATTGGAATTTAAGCACTTTTTGACCTAACTTAACAAATTTTGACAGTGAAAACCTACATTATTTTGTCAAAAATGACCACAAATACATACTTTAATTCAAAATTTGGCATCAAAGAAGAAGAAAACAGCATAGTATTGTAAAATTTATTAATTCAACTTAATTGTGGATTATCAGTGCTTGTGGATTATATAACATTTAGAAAATGGATTAAGAATCAAACAGTAAGTTTGAGACCAATGTTTTAAGCTTTTTTTTATACCCAAAAACTAGAAATATTTTGGTCATTTTCTAGAGCTCAAAAAGCACTTAAATTTGAACTTGCAATTGAAGCACTTATTATGTTTGTAAAGAACATAAAAAAAAGGCATCAAGGGGTATGTTCACTTTATAAGTCAAATATATGAAGAATAAAAGTTTTACCAATTATTTGTAAAGAGTTGAATGATTTTCTCCTGGGTATATAGGCTAAATGGAAGGTCACTTACACCTGATTGTGTCCCCACTGTTTTTAGTTGGTTGGAAAAAAATCCAAAGAAAGTTCCTATTGAAAAGGAAAGAGCCCAAAAGTGAGATTGAATTTGTCATAGCTTGGAGGTTTGCCCCTTCAGTCTGTTTAAAGAAAACAGATTCATAATGGAAGCTTTGTTAATTTCAATCTTAAGGGTGACCTACATTTGTGACACTTCATTAAATGGTTGTAAAGGATACTTTTATTTATTTGTCTTGTTTGTTTTCTACATTATTGTTTTTTTAACCTTTAAATTGATATACATTTCTTACAAATTCATTAGTTACACCACGGTTCCATTTGCAAGTTTTGACCTACTTTGTAACCCCTGGTCTAAAAATTGCATATAAATTTATTGAAGCTAGGAAAAATAGGAATCCTGTCTGTTTAAAAGAAAATGAATAGACATAAGTAGGTTTTAATACACAAAATTTCCAAGGCCATGGCAATTAAAACAAAACAATGAAGATTAACTTTAAAATACTTGACAATACATAAATAAAAGAAAAATCATTCAAAAAATTTTAATTTTGTACTCAGTTGCCAACCTGAGGAATTGTCCTAAATTTTCAAACCTTGCAAAGCATTCACAAGCCATTTCTTATGACCTACACTCTTGTCTATACACCAACAATTCATTGAAAAGGAAGGCCCACCTTACTGGTATTTTTTCCTTTATATTCTTATTTAATGGGTTTAAAAGAAAACTTCTATGGCTAAGTCAGAAGCACAGTAAAAAACCAGGTGGTCCTTTAGCCAGGAAGTGCAATAAGAAGCAGGGGACCAGTCATCGTATGCTTTTGCAAGCCCTTCCTGCTTACTGACCCTAGATTTCTCTAGGTAACCTTTCAAGGTTGGGTCAGTTCTGGCTGAACCTACATAGTCACATCACTGACGTTTTTCCCAAACCAAATAAACTGGTAATGCCAGGAATTAAACCTGTGCCCTTTGGACAAAGAATTCTCAACCTAGAGTACCAGCCACTTAAGAAGGAACACAAATGTGACCAGAAAACAAAAATTGTTTGAAAAAACAAAATACTGAAAAAAAACAACTTAGTCATAGTTCCTACCATTTTTCAGTGCTGTCCCATAAGCAATATCTACTTTATTTAGACAAATTAATTTTGAGACAGGTATCAACAAAACTCCCATCGGGGATTGTATTTACTTAAAATACAATTAGCAATATAAATGCTCAGTTTTGTGATATTCTAGTCTTGAAATAGAAAAAAGATAAATTATATGTTCTATTTGTTTTCCACTAGTGTTACGGGGTGGTTTCTTAAAATAATAGTTTGGGTTGTGATTTTACTTAAAGGGGGTTTGCGTTGAGTTGCTTGGGACTCTTCTAAGTCTTAATAGCTTAATGTGGATATGGGAGCTAAATTATTAACAAAATAAAAAGGCTTCGTATAGAATCCCCAGTAACCTGGGAGACAGAACCATCTCAGTGTTGTTCGAGGTCTCCTGAAACAAATATAGATTCCCTTGGGACCGTACCTGAAGGCTAGAGGAACTGTACCTGATGCCCTAATACATAGACAGAAGATGATTAAATACAATAAGGTTTATTTACTTACAATATACAACTATTGACGAAACAGCTTCAATGACTTATTGCATGAAAAGGTGAACATGAGCAAATTGATCTAATGCATTCGAATCTCTCCTTAAAACTGACTATTTGCCCTTGCGTTGGGCTCATATATCCAACGCGCGATTTCTCTGAAAAAACACCCGCCGGACATGCTTGGTGACCTGTGGAAGTTGACCTCCACTACTATTGGTAATATTTAATCATGTGACTAGTCTAGCATCCAAAAGTTGTTTTTCTGGCAATGATTTCCCTTTTAGTTTTGAGTTGAAAAACTCAGGGGTCAGAATAACTGGTTACTTAACTTGTTAAGTAACATTTAACTTATCTAAATGCACGTAGTCCAACTGCGTTGGACTATGCAGACTGTTAAATTTAGCAACTGTTAAATTCTAAATGATTTTATTCAAACCTTTTTCTAATTGAAATTTACTAAAGGAGTGTGACTGAGAAATTTAGTCCTGAATTTAAGAGTTCCTAGAAGAGTATGGATGAGAGATTTGGTCCTATATTTGAGGATTTCTAAGGGGATGTGAATGAGGGATTTGAATTTTATATTAAATTTTATGAGGGTCCTAAATTTTATAGAGGGGAGGGGGCTGGTCTATATGTTACATATCCCCTTTCCCATTGTAGATTGATGTCCCCATCAATCAGTCTAATCTCTTTCTTTAAATATTGCATTTATTCCTTATTGTCTATAAAAATTTTGTTATAATTCCATAACCTTGTAAATGATGATTAAAATTTAAGAAATATTTTCCTACACCTTATATATATATGTCCTGCACCTAGCACTAAAAAAATTATTTAACCACAACACTTGACATTAATTGTTATTACACACGAATACCTGGTTCCAATTGTTTATTTTTACTTGAAGTTTTAACTGTTATATTTGATTTTTAATTGATCCCAGGTATTTTAACAATAAAAATAAAAATACACAACGTAATATAAAAAGATTTCCACTGGCACTTTTATTTACTTAAATTTATAATTTACTATTTGGCACTTTTTAAATGTTCATCACTTATTAGTTCTGGATATTAGTTTCACACCAATCACAATTTTCGTGTCCTTGCCCTATTTACTGATTGAACAAATATAATGTCATTTTCTAATTTATCACCATTTAGCAAAAGTAAAGACTTTTTGTTTTTACGCTTCTACAAAATGGGAAGCGCGGGACCAAGAATCACCTATCCCCAGCAGTTTAAGTACAAAGGTACGGCCGGTACTACAGTTCTTCTGTCCTGCTCCCGCTCTCTTCTGCATTTAAGCGTTATCTTTATTGTCTTTGGCGTTATCTTAATTTAATTCAATAGACTGGAGTACTATCTAACACCTTACTTGTTAGTTGATTCCTAAGTTAAAAAATCAGGACTTAGGATCTCCTGTTTTAAAACTTCATTAGGTCTGTGAGGGTTTCCATATTGAATTGGATTCACTAATGGTGTTTTTGCGTGGGTATGTTGTGGTCGTACCCGCTGGCTGGATGTTTCGTCTTCTTTAGTCTACATTTTTCAGTCAGAAATGTAAGTAGTAGTCAGATAGTAAGTAGTTGGTTTTATTTGGGATGTACCTTGGGTGATAGTTTTCCGGTTGAATCAGATGTGTCTTGGGCATTCTTCGGTGGTTGATAAATCATGATAGGTGTTTTGTAGTCTTTGATCATGACGTTTGTTGGCCAATGTTAGTAGTATGCCAAATTCTGTAATAAAAATTTCCAAGCAGAATCATGTTGTTAACATATAAAATGGTACTAGTGATACGATTATATAAAGCATTATTGTAATATGAAATTGCATAATAATAGCACATAATTGCATAACAGCAATATTATTTTTTTTTCAAACATTCAAAGTGAAATCGAATGTACGATTTCTTAAAAGAAGTTTTAAATTCTAATAGTTTTCAGGTACATTTGAAGTAACGTGAGGTATATTTGGTCATATAGCAATTAAAAATTGTTTTATTTGTACTACACTATTACTATATTATTATGATTACATGTAAATATAAAATTACGGCACTAAAGAGGGTTATAAGATTATATAGAGGTCTTAATGTTCTGGATCATACTTTAATCAAAAAAAATTTGAACCTCCAATGCGTGATTAGTCGAAAAGTAATACATTTTGCATCATAGCCTTTCAATTATCCAGCCTTGGAACGTTTTTGTCTTGGAATAGATCAGCAAAATTACAAGAGATGACCTCTTAAATCTCTTGCACATAAAAAGATAGGAACGAATTTTTTCGTGCTTGTTAGAGGTCTATATTTACATAAAGATTTTCTGCCAAGAGTATTTTTGATGTATATGCCAAAAAGTAATACAGTATGTTGTATCATAGCCTTTTAGCTGTTATACACCAACAATATTTCTACAGTAGGGAAAGGATGTTACGTACGGAGAAAGACCTCTCAATTTCCCCGGATTATTACATCCTCCCTCTTAAAATGGCTTAAATATCATTAGGAGCAGTAGGGTTCAATTGATGCATCTCTTTGTGCTTCAATTGCATCATTATTTATCCTTTTTCTCTTCAGCAGTTTCCCATAGTTAATTGTTAGTAGGGCTCTTATTGTTAGTGAAATAAGAAATACCATGAATATAGTGATTATAATATTATACCAGAGTTTGGTGAGAACAAACCGTATTGGCTCTCCATGTATTTCAATCTTTGTTCTTCGTCAGTGAATAAGGGTATTTGCATATCTAACGCTTCCTTTATTTTTGTTAATTGCATTGTACCTTTAATCTTTTCTATTTTTGGCCATATGGATGTTTTAGATTCTTCATCATTTATATTCGGAATCGTGAAGGACAAGTTTATTCCTTGAAAATTTATTATTTTTGGGCTCATGACGTTAGTGCTGGTTGTGATTAGAGGTGTTTGGACGGTTGTTTCTTTAGTTACAAGTCTGCAACCTTGTTTGATTGTAATAGTCCCAACATCCTGTAATAATATTTCGGTTCGATAGCTGGGGTCAATTTTTTCTGTATTGTTATAGCAGGATAGGGTTCCTACCGTCTTTTTAGGTACTGTAAATAGCCATAAGTCGTTCCGTAAATTAATGAAAGTTTCTCTTTTGGTATTTCCTATTAAGGCTTCACAAGAATCAGGAATATTTTGTTGCTGCGATTCCTTTAGGAATAGATCTAGCATGCATGATCCTATCTTTACGTTATATATAGGTAATGTAAGTTGGCAGACCAAATTTTTAAATGACACGCATTCTTTTAATTCTTCGGTATTTGCTAGTGCGTATTTTCTTCTATCTTGATCTATTAACATATATTCTGCTTCTGGGATGATGCTAATGAAGGAGTTTGTCTCTTTAATATTGATGGGAAATGTAAATATTTTGTATAGGTCATATATGGATTGTTGATTACTCAAAGGAATTGTGACTAAAGCGAACAGTTGCTCATTGATCTCGGTGATATGTACCTTTAGTTTGGTATAATATAAAAACAAGTTAGCTACTTCTGGTTCTACTGGTAAGTGGAGACCAAATGTTAAGTGAGTTTTTATTTCGTTTAGGATGTTCTTAAGATCCGAGGGATCCACTAAGTCGTAAGAAAGAGTTCCTCCTGTTAACTCAAATAACGCGAATTCAAATTTACTGACGTCAGTGGCCAATATCAACAAAGACATAATAACAATGTCGAGTGACACCATCGTTAGGCTGGAATCAGAGATTACTCTGTCTACTTTATTTTTTAAATAGTTCATTGTGCTGACTGTTCTTGATATTTTTTTGGATATAGCCTCGATTTTGTCTTTTTGATAATTGGCGATACTTGCTTGTATTTTTTGGACATGTAGTGTTGTATTCATGGCTGTGTTGAGTCTTTTAACATTATCTCTTAGTATATTCAAATCTTCTTCGGTTGACAATTGGGATTAGACTTGTTGATCGTTTATATTTACTTCTTCGGAAAAATACTTCGAATATACGTGTAGTGCTTTGTTTAAGTTTTTGTATTTCTGTATTGAATAGTTCAAATAACGCCTCTAACCTTTGTCTATATAAGATAAGGAATGCCTGATGAGTTGAGATTTTATGAGCATTTTCCATGGTTAATTCCGGGAGGGGTTCTAATTCATCCTTTGCTGGTTCGTCGGCCATGGCCAGTCGCGCGCAAATTTTTTTACCATCTATTGTCCAAAATTCTCTCCAGTGACTTTCATCTTGACATTTTTTGTCTCCATCCACACATCGTGTTCTACCATAGTCTGTCTCGACAAAAGGGATGTGCCATCTAACTTGTATTCTTCCCTTTTTCGAAGAAGTCCATATCCAGCTAGTTGATTGCCATGGTTGCCTTACTGTTATTAAAATTTCATCGTTTTTAATTGGCATTAGTACACCAGGGATAGTTTCTGTAGCAATTTCTGACATTGAGGTGTCTAATTCTATTGGTTGTGGGTCAGTCGTCGTGGGGTTTGACGAGGGGAATGTTTCTTCCACTTCTGTTATTGGGGTATGTTCAGTTTCGATTGTTGTTGGTGTAAAATCAGTTTCTGCTGTGGTTTCCTCGTTCTGAGTATCGTATTTCCAGAAGGTAGTCGTTTCGTATTTCTTGGAGGTGCTTGTGGAGATTTCCATTAATTCGTTTGTGCTTTCTTCGGTATAAGAAGTAAGATGTGGAACATGGGAGGTCGTGTTGATTTTGGTAGCTTCCGTTGTGACGTTTATTATTCTACAGAAGTATTGACATTTAAACTTGTATTTCGGTTTGCTGGTACCATTAGTGGAATTTAATCCCACTTCAATATTTTCTATACCTCTTATTATCTCTGGTATTTTATTTGTTCACGTTACGAGGTCAGATACAATGCTTGTTGTTTGGGTTTCAATTGTAGCGGTTTGCTGTGTGTATGGGGAAATACTGGTTATATCTTTCGTCTTAACCTTCGTTGGTTTTGTTTCAGATAAATTTATTTTTTCTTGTATTGGTTTGTTCTTAGCCCTGTTAATTTGTTTTGGTCCATTCCATAGTTCTTTGAAGAAATTCCATACTGTGGGCAATTCGTTCAATAATGCATATTGTCCATCGTAAAATTTTCTTTGTCTAAGTTGTGTCTTTATTGGCTCAGTTGTATCTTGGGTCTCTTTATCGATATCTGAGTTTTGGTCTTCGTTAATTGACTCAATGGTTTTTCCGAATCCTATAGCTTTATCGATTTCGGCCATTTTCGCATCAAAATCATCTACTATTCTTTTTGTTTTGACTTCGGGAGAGTTAGGGGATGTTTCTTTCTTTTCTTTATGGTTGTTTTTGCTTGGTTGTAGTCCCTTATCTGATTTTAAAAATTGAAAAATTGATTCTTTCAGGTCAAATGTATTTTTCTCCAGTCTTATAACTTGTTGGAATAATGTTTCAAATGGTTTAAGGTCTAGCTTCATAAAGTTTTCCAAGCGTTGTTACTAGTTAGAAGTAAATTTTAACCTATACACATGTTAAACCTATACACATGGTCGTCAAAAATGTTAAGATCATCATTCTTATCTGTAATTAACATTTAATCAATTATTTCTGACAAAGTATAATAGAAAGAAAAAACGGATTGCGTGACGCTTTATTAAGTATTAATGGAGTTTTTGAAGATAGATTTAAGGGGCTAATACGCTATCGTCATTAAGATATAGTATTAAAAAAATCAATTTAAAAATATTAATAATTCTATATTGGGGGATTAAAGAATATCGAAGATGCTTCCAATGAAGACTCGTGTCTGAATAGACTAAAGGGCCATTACGAAAGATCTTTGGCACCACCCATTTCAGAAAAGGGGCTATTTTAAATAGAGGAAAACAAGGCATTTTTGAAAATAGGGGGGAACAATCCCTAAAAATCACAGAATCTTAACGAAAATCATACAATCGTATTCTGAGGATCAGAGAACCTAATAGCAAAAGTCTCATGTATCTTTCTTCAAAAATGTTGAATTTTTGTCAGAAAATTAATAATGGGTGTGTGTGTTTTTAGAAGATAAAATAATAATATTTCAAGGGTGCAATCATTAGGTATTTAGCAAATTAAAGTACTAACTTAGTCTTACTAATAATCTATTAGGGACTTTTTTTTTAAAGTTTTATTTTAGGTCTAGGATGGAGTTAATTCAAGACCTATTAGATGTTCATTACTCTCATTGGGGGAGATGGATAGACATTGGCAATATTTATATTAAAGTTATTTTATTTCTTACAAAAATACATAGATATAAAAAAATTAATAGCACTTGTATTTTGAGAGGATCGCCGTTAAACTTCTTTATGACTCAAAATAGTTGAAAACGAAAACTGTTTGAAATTTTGCTAACCAAGGGTAAAATTTGCTTAAAACACATATCTGATAAATGTATGAGACACTTTATTTATTTGTTACGGCCGGAAACTTAAATTATTTGTCATGTATGTATAATAGAAGGGTAGGCTTATTTTGTTGTTAAAGTTTGATGCCTAGTTTCAATTAATTGGTTAAATTTAATTATGGATTAGTTAACTTAATTTGGAGTTTAAAAGTAGGGATCATTATTATATATGTATAATAATTAATAATAATTTATTTGTTACCCGCTTGTTTTGACAAATTAAGCAGAGTAAAAACATTAAGGAAAGAAAAACGAAATAACACAAACAATACAATTAATACAGTCTAATCAAAGGGTGGTAAGGGCCAAAGCGTTGACAGGCCTCAGCACCTAATCTAGCATAGAGTTTTTTATAAACGAAAATAATATCAGTGGCACAAAACTTTCTGATAATCTTCTGATTTCTATAAGAACGCGGCAGATACAATAAATATTTACAATAAAGAAAATACATAACTCTTATGCCCTGCAAATCTTGATTATTAAACAACGGGCGCAAACCGGAAAGAAACAATATAGAATGATCGCAATATGTAGAATAAAGTCTGGATAAAGCCTTTCGTGAAAATCTGCCTCGGTTCGGGACAATTTTCGCGTACCCTTTTTTAAGTTTACTTTTAATATCATTTAGCCCACAGGATCGAAAAGCTGATAAAGATGAACAAATATTAATACCAAGCCACCGAATCGAAGAAACGAGCTTAACTGAAAAATAACCACAATCAAGATCACTACTTTGATGCTTAGCATTAAAAACCAAATATTCACATTTTTCAGTATTAAGTTTGAGGCCGATTTCCTCAAAAGACTTAGAAACAAGCTGGGTCGACTTAATTAGGCTAGATTTAGTGCGGCTGATCAAAAGTAAATCATCTGCATATGCAATGTACGAAAGATTAGTTAGGCCTAAAAAACATGATGGATTAATACGTGGCAAAACAGAATAAAGACAAGCTTAAAAAGATAAGGGGATAAGACTCCTCCTTGCCTAAGACCAGAACGGATGGGGATATTACCAACGTAGGTGTCACCTGACTTGAGTCGAACATATGAATTAGCATACCAAAAACGAAGAGTTGATATAATAGACACATTTGCACCAAGTTGGATTAAAGAATACCAAAGTTGGCTATGACAAATTGAATCAAAAGCTTTTGAAACATCGAGTGCACAAAAATGAACCTCAAAACCATTTTTATGCGCTTCAAGTAATAGCGAAACTATAGCACGATGAGCATGTTGGCATCCTATATACGGCTTAAAGCCAAACTGATTAGACATATAATCTACATTAGACAGGAGATCAGGGAGCAAAACATATTCAAATACTTTACTTAAAGTACAAGCAACCGTAATAGGCCTATACGAAGCGCAACTAGTTGGGTCCTTACCGCGTTTTAAAATTGACGTAATGTTACCAACTAAAAAAGAATCAGGGACTAAAGAAGAGCATAAACACATCTGAAAAAGTAACTGCAAGTGATAAACTAATTCCTCCGAATCGGTGTTGAGGTGAAAAGCACTGATCCCGTCTATATCATAAGAATTCGATTTTAGTCTCTCTACACTTCTTTTGACACGGTCAACACTAACGGGAGGTACTTGACCTTGAATGATTTTGTTAGGCAACAGATTAGAACAGAGCTTGGCAAAACGAAAATGAACCGCATATATCACTGTATCGAAAATGTTACTATAATGATTGATCCATGATACATTAGGGATTCGGTCAGCCGTAGGCGATCTATCAAACTTCGCGACATTGATCACTTTTTTCCACTGGCTAGGAGACTTAGGAAATTCAGCACCATTGTACCTAATTTTTCGAAGATAGCGTTTAAAATCAAGCTTTGTTCTTTGTTTAATATCGAAAACATTACCCTTTAAGGGGCGGCCGCAAGCTATCCAAATTTTTAGCCACAACTTAGCCCGATTTTTTATTGTTTTGAGCTCTGGGTCATTCTTCCAAATTGAACTTCTTGTTTTTGCTCTAAAGCGACATAGGGGAACAGCTACTTCTTCAGACCTCTTTAAGCACGATACAATGTGGCTATAATAAATATTAAGCTGAATTCTGGCTTGTGGGGACCCAACGCTTGTACAGAACAGATTAAAAGGGACTTTAATCGTTGATAGAAGGCTAACAATCGTAGAAAAACAAAGAGGCCAGTCAGCTTTGTTCCATTCTCTTTTAGAAATCCATTTTCTAGAATTGGGACGAAGGTTCTTCTCCGCAGTAGCATTAAGGGTAACAGTGAGGGATAGGGGGAGATGGTCGTAATCACGCTCATCCTGATCAACATGGACTTCGCCACAGATGAGACCAGAAGAAACGATACAATGGTCAATGTCTGAAAGTGAGCCACTATTATGGATATAGGAATGGGAGGCATCTTTCTTCAAAATTTTGTAACTATTCGGTAAGGAATCTAACAGAAGCTCAGTCCGCACTGATGAAGAGTGAATGTTACAGTTCAGATCACCGATTAATAACCAATCCAGTCCACTACTCTCAATGCCATTCAAAAGACTTTTTATTTATGCGCAAAATTTTGTAAATTTAGTTAAACTTCGGAGGGATTTCTGGTCGCAGGGGAGATAAACATTAATGAGGACAAGGTTGGCAAGACGAATAGCAATATAACAATCACTCTCGTGATAGCATAAATGGGGTGGTGAAAACAGCGTCTTTTTTATTAAACATGCTAGGCCACCTGATGGTCTGCCAGAGGTTTTGCGTGCACTTTTAGAAAAAACTGAGTGTTCGTCACTTCTCTGTAGGGAGTTTAAGCTCACTAAAGGTAGGAGATGCTCCTGGAGGAATAAAACATCAAAATTTTCTAATTTCTGATCCAAAGAAACGTCTTTATCCTTAGTACCGTTAATATTGAACGAAAATATAGTGAAATTAGTCTTAGCACTCATTTTCTAGTATAGGACGATCGTTTCGACAGAAGTTCACGAAGAATTCGGCATTTCATTGAAAATGACACATGATTGCCTTGACAGTTCGCACATTTTGGTGTAGCCTGGCACGGAGAATCAGGCGAGGATTCATGTTGCCCTGCGCAACGGGAGCAGCATTTTTCTTTATCACAATTTGATTTTAAGTGATTTGGTGATTGGCAATTATAACAGCATTTGGGTGGGCGTTGGTATTCGTAAACTTGATATATCTCATACCCAATCTTTATACCAAGTTGAAGTGCATTAGCCAGCGCAACAGCGTTTTCAAAAAACACTCTAACAGCCAAAGAATTGCCTATTCGCTTCGCATGAGTAATATTATTGCAATCAATTAACATTTCCTCATCAAAATTGGTCGGTATACCTTTAATGATTCCAATATATTTCGTTTCTTTTACTTTGACGTCACAATCTCTCATTACATTTGGAACGGCATTGCAAAAGTTCCTTGCAGCAATCTTGTCAATTCGTACCACTAGCTTATCGCCAGAGGGCTTAATGCTGTGAATACATTCATGACCTGGAATAAAGTCTATTATTTCGCGACGCTTGGCAGGATTATCTAATTCTGATGGGACTTTAGAAATAACAACGGTCGTCAGATCGGGATTCAATGACTGAGCGCCAGGGCTGCTAAAAGGGGGGAATTTAAGATCATACGACGAAATCTTCTCACGGATTTGCTTAAGTTCCGAATCAATGCTTACAAGCTTTGAGGCGAAGCTAGAATAAGCCACAGCAGGAATAACAGGAACCTCGGTAGGTAAAATAATCACGTATGTAGGCAAAGACAAATTTTCGCTGTCGCATTTCTGGAAGATTTCCATCATGTCCTTAATGTGACGGTAATTAGCTTGATCGCCTTGGCGTCTTTGCACACGTTCACCCTCGTAAACATGAGACCAAAGTTCTATTTTAGCCGCCATAATAGACTTCTCATCGAAAAACCCAACAGCATGGTTAGCAATAACTTCATCACTTACTCCTTTTTTAAGATTTGATTGCACGAAATTCAACACCGACGAATGTACATATTCCGTCATAATGGTATAACCAACAAATGTGAACAATTAGCCAAAGTCCAAAATCAAATCAAATTATTACTCACCATGCTGTCAAACAGCTAACATCCGATTAAATTAGTTTCAGAATAATCCTTTTCAAAGTAACTGAATTCGTTATTTTCGTCACACTAAAGTAGACCGGTTTTACTCACAGTTTATAAATATCCAATTCAAACCAAATCCTTTTACTTTGAACTCCGAATCAATATAATCCAGTTATTTGAGATGTTCTCACTCTGAAAGCTAGGTATAAGATTGCAAAGCCTAGTAACTACGTTTTAAAGATCACAGCCATTTTTTTTGCTTGCACTTTGAGAAATAATTTTAATCATTTCTAAAATTGTTGAAAATTGAAGTGTTCTTTTTTGCATTTGAATCTCTTTTAGTTTTGAATTAAGTATCTTAGTTGTTAAAATGGAAAAAAAACAAAAAATTTGATATACAAATTAAATTGACTTATAATTTAATTTTAGTAGAATTTTAGCCTCATTTAATTAATAAGTTGTAGGCTATTGGTATTTCTATTGGTCTATTGGTTTGTAGGCTATAGGCTTAATTACTATATTTAAATTTATACACCTACGTACATAGGTAATAATAATGTAGTTTAACTTTAAAATGAAAGCATTTATGATTAATTAGAATTTCTTTTTAATTTTTAACCAAAGTAGCTGAATATTACACCAAAGGGATGGTTTATATTATAATTAATTGGTTCCCATAAACCATTTTACCTATAATTTTAAGTAAAATTAAGTTCTTAAGGCTGTTTTATTTTAAATGAAAAAAATATTTTTTTTGAAATAGCATAAAAATTGCTCGAATTATAAGCACACAAAATACTGCGTTTAACTTTCAACTGGATTTTTTTTTTTTATTATCATAATTTTTGCTTAGGTTGAACGGAAATGAAATTTTTTTATTAATATACTCAGAGTTTGTCATTGCGTAGTGTTAACTTTTTAAATAAGGTAAGTGTATTACTTTCAATTCGATTTAATTAAAAAAAACGCATTTTTCCATTAGGCGAAGACACCCTTTTAACGCAATTATTTATATTGATTTAAGGTATGATTTTAATCATGGCACTTTTGAAAAACCTTTAGGTTTTTGGGTTATTATCAATTAGACAGAATATGAACATAGCCCAGGTATCTAATCCGAAGTTTACGGCTTTGTTACTTAGGCTCTTAAATAGATCCTACTTGATTTTTCGGAAGATAAAAGTTGAAAGTTTTATTATGGTACGTTGCTTTGGGTCGAGATTTAGTTAAAGTAAGTCTTGTTTGATTCTTCAGAAGATAGTACGTTGCATTTGGGTTGAAAGTTAGTTAGATTTAGAACAATGTATTACTTTGTAATGATGTAGCCATGTTTCAAGGGGATGAGGCAACTAAGCAGGTCTTAATACTAGGGGTTGTTTTTGCTTATCGGTATACAAAAGTCCCGTCTGACCCTACATTGTTCAGTTGTTCCGAAAGGATTGGAAGACCGTATTCTGTCATCTAAGTGGGATATATAAGTATATTTGTGAACAAATGTTTATTTAATGTAGTTATTGTGTTTTGATAGTTTTCAAAGCTTGTATTTTGAAAGACTGATGTTTGAAGTATTTTTCAAAGTTCCGACCGCGTCGTGGATCCATGTAGATCGGATAAGGTAAGAGATTGAATTTTGTTAAATGTTTTTGGGACTTTTTTTGTTAAAATTAAGAGAAGAGAAAAAAAAAAATTTTCTATTTATGACACGCTATAGTCACATATAGTCACTCCGATTCTCCAAAAATTTTTTTTTTTTTTTTATTAGCCAGTCTAATTTTATTGAATGTATATATTAATATTATAAGGGGTCAGTAGGCTAAGTGTTAAGTTTAGACTTTTCGTGTGGTATATGTTATTACACTTATTTATAATAGTTTGTAAAGTTCACAGATCCGGCGATTTTGGTAATTTTAAACATATTTATCTTACTATAAGTATATGGATTAAGATAGTTATACGGAGGTTATATATATTTTTTTTGCAATGTTAGTTTTGGTAAGCGTAATTTATTTTGAAAAATCATTACCTTACCGCCATATATTTCCTGTTTCGTTCTCTTTCCTGTTCCTGAAATGTTTTTACCTCATTTTTTTTTACTTTTAGTTGCATTTAGGGGTGTTTTGTTCAAATGTTACTTCTGCTATTATCTCGTAATAGTTTTCTTGGCTTTTGGGTCCGAAAATTGATAGTAATTGTAACCCGTTTACAAGTTCTCTTCCAAATTTCATGTTTTTAAAATTGGAAGTTAAGGAGGGGTGAAGTTTTCGTGCCTCTTTCCTTAGCTTTTTTACTTTTCTTAGGCCAACTAACGTTAAATGTGGCTTCCAGTTTTCTTGATTTACAGTTTGTACTCCGCTTTTGGTAATTTCTTTAGAGATTTCTTCTATGATTGGATTTAAGCGCGTTTTAACTACCTCTTCGTTCTCTAATTTTGCATATATAATTTGCTCAAAGAAATCCCCGATGCCTTGAAAATCAAGATAAAGTTTTTCATTTGTAAAATTTTGTCTATATTTTTCTATGGTTTTGACGAAAGCACTTTTTACATGTTCAATTTCAGTATTATTTTTCAGATGCAATACTTTTAACGTTAGATGGAAATAGTTTTGTTTGATTAAGGCTTTTGTTAACATAGGGTTTGTTTCAATTACGTGTTTTTGCATTAATGAAGCATTCATCCTTATCTGAGGGTTTTTAACTTGGATTGCGAGGAAGTAATTCGGCCGAGATTCCATTACTTCAAATCTTTAGACCAGTCCAATTTCTAAAAAAAATTAAATTGGGTTATATTAATAATCATTGGGTGGAGTTAGGCATGTTTTCATAGATAATTTCGCGGGATTAGCTGTTTGTTACTCAGAGGTTTAAAATTTTTGTAAAGTAGACAGTTTTGTTCCACAGTTGATGTCAAAATTATTTTGCACATTGAAAATTGGTCCGCCTATATATGTTAAAAAATCTTTTGATCTTGGAATATGAGCTGACCAAAAGGTTAATTCAGATATTTGACCTTTATTTTCTGAATTGTCTTCCGTGAACATTAGATATTTTTGTAAATTTTTAGGTATTTGAAGGCTCCACAGGGTATAATTTATATTTCTTTTCCGCATAAGGAGTCGGACGTGCTTTCTACACTGTTCTTTTAAAGTTAAGGGTCCTGACACGTTATGGATTACTTTGAAATTTTATGGAAAAATAGGGGGTCTCTACAGTTCATTAATTTTTCAAATACGATTATATCTGTTTGAGGCGCTATTTTTGACGCAAAATTGTCATCGCATTCGCTAC
The DNA here is from genome assembly GCF_032884065.1 of Artemia franciscana. NCBI lineage: Eukaryota > Metazoa > Arthropoda > Branchiopoda > Anostraca > Artemiidae > Artemia > Artemia franciscana. The sequence goes on from NC_088866.1 coordinate 32,379,800, forward strand.
AGGTAAAGATTATTTGTTTCAGTTCATTGTAGTCTGGTTCATAAATGTGGAATTTTGGACCGTTTCTTATCAAATTACTAGCTGAATAATGGTTCTTGTAGTCTTTATAAATTTTGTTTAGTATGCTTGGTTTTTCCAACAAGACATTTGTATTTCTTTTTATCAACATTGACAAAAATCTGAGAGGCCATATGATTGTATAGCCTCCTTCATTATAGATTCTCCAGAAATTTTCGCTGATCAATGTTGCTACTAGAGGGTATTTTTTGAGGGGGATTTTGTTAAGTAAGATCGTAAAGGTCCGAGACGCAAGTTGCTGTTTATATTGGAAGTTTTCTTTTCTTATCTTGCGTGTAAATGAACAAAATAACAAGATGAACAAAATTCTTGTTATTAACTTATTAGTGATGCTTACAGGAATTTCGAGAAGTTGGTAGAGAGTTTGGTATTGTAATTCTCTTGTTGCTTTCTTAACGGCATTTTCTAAATCTTGGTCTAATAATTTGTGTTCAATTTTTGACAAATTTGGCAAACTTTGTGTTTTACATGGAAACCAAGCTGTTCGGTTTTTCAGGTATCTAGGGGGAGTTTTTATGGTTCTAGTTTTTATATAAAAACTTTCCCCATTCCTCAACCTGGTAAGGTTGGGATAACTTAAGGTTCTTTTTAATGGCATGATATTTCTTTTTAAATTTTTGTTAGTTATAAGCAGGTTAGTAAGTTAATTGGCGGTTACCTTGACACTGGTTTCTTCTAGAATCTCGTATGACGTGTTTATTAAGGTATTGATTTCTATTCTCTGCCAACCAAATTTTTCTTTTATTTTACACGGTTCTTCCTTGTCTACAAATTAGAAAAGTTACATAAGGGGGGAGGAGAAAAAAGGGTAAAGGGTAAAAAGGGACCGTCAATTTCATAATTTTCCGTTATTCTTAAAATTGGGCCACTATTGGCCAGTAAATTGTACTCTGACTTTAAAAGGTAGGGGGTTTTAAATGTTAACTGGAAGTCCTTGTCATTTATATCGGGGCCGTTTTCCATGTACATTATATATTTCTTTAGGAAAGTGGGAATATGGAGCCTTTGCATGGAATAATTAATGTCCCTTTTCCTTAATATTTGCCGTATTTTCTTCCTGCATAGATCTTTTAGACTGAGTTTATTTGAGGTCGTGTGAATTATTTTATAAGTCAATTCCTTACGAAAGCATAGCGGGCTAGCTGTGTCTAGGAATTTCTCATACACAATGATGTCTTTATCTGGCAAAATTTTTGATCCAAAATTTTCATCATTCATGTAGAATTTTGTCGTTACATTTATTAACTCCATATACTGTTCATCATAAATATAATGGGTTGAATTTTTTACAATTATTGGGTCAAAATTGGCACTGTATCTCAAATAATGTTCATATATTCCCAACAATATATTTTCATCTTCCACTATTTTGTAATTCACATTTAGTAGTAAGTCCAGAAACTTTAAGGGCCATAGTATTTTGAAACCTGATTCTTGTTCTATGTGCCAAAAATTTTCGCGTATTAAAGATGCTATTAAAGGATACGCAACGGGGGGCATTGCTTGGAGTAGGGCTGCGAAGGTGTACGAAGCATTTTTGTGCCTATAATCGTAATCTTTGCTCAATATATCTAGTGAAAATGATCCGTATAATAGGATGATTATTCCGTGTATTATGAGATCCTCGTTAAAAATAACGGGAACTTGCAATAATGAATATAAGGTATTATATTCCAAGTTCCTTATTGCATTAGTTATTGCGGATTCGAAGATTATTTCCCGTAATTCATAGTCTATTACCGAGAGGTTTTTTAAACTTATGGTTTTATTTGAAATCCAAAATTCTGGTCTCGCAAACATCAGGTCTTGGTCGGGTTCTAGGGTGTCGGTATTACTTAAGGTTCTTTGTCCCGGCATTTTCCCGGTTAGTACTGGTCACACGTATAAGCAGGCTAATTATCTAATGAGTAATTACCTTTTTCCGCCTTGAGTCCTTCTGGTGTTTCGTCTAAAAAATTGTAGATTTTGTTTATTGTTTGAATTTTCTTGATTTTAATTTACTTTTAAATGCGTCTTTTTTTGCTTCTACCGATTTTTTTCTCTTTAAGAATATGTTATTTCCCCTTACTGCGTAATCTTGGGACGTTGGATCATACATAAATTTGGCATAATGTCGGATTTCATCTAAGGGGTGGTGAATTCCTTCGTACTTAATACAATTTTCATTTCCTTCGATCTTATAGCAAATTTTCGGTGGCCTACATTTATCAATTAAAAGTAGATCAGTTTGATTTGGGCCCTTGCAAAACCAATAGCTTATATTAAATTTTTGTTGTAATTTTCTTATTAATAGTTGAAGGCTTGTCAAATTTTTTCCTTTCTTACTTTTATTTGAATATTTTATTTTTACTTCTCCTCTCGCGGGTTGATATTTAGGAGTATTCGCTAATTTTAAGCCAAATCTATATGTATGAGGTTCAAATTTTGTTAAATCGTAATTGAGGTACCATGTTTCAGCATACACCTCTTTACCATTCTCATCCTGCACTAAAATCGCGGCCGCATATATAATGTTTTCCTTAGCATGGATAATTGAAATAAATTATGTATCTATAATGGCTTTGGACATATTTTGGTGGTAAGTGGGGTAGTCAATTTAGTTAAAAGGGACTTAATAACTTGGAGATATTGGAAATTAGAAAAAATGAATATTTCTTAAATTATCAATTACGCTTCAAGTAATAAGTAGAGAAACACAACGTATATGGATTTTTATTCTAATTCATTCAAACAATGTGTGAGTATTATATATTACGGGTTGAATTGATTGGTCTAACATGAGTTGAAGCAATGAAGAAATAGTAACTAGGAAATCGAATTAGTGCTCTCAACGAACTCAGACGAAGTTCGTAGACAACACCAACTCCAACTACCGATTATTGGCTTACGGGGAATTTGGGTTTGGTAAAATTCAATTTACAGTTTGTTGCAATGTACTTTCACTTTGACTGAACAAAATGTATTTTGTTCACTTTATGGCTGGCTGTAACAATGAAGAGGTAGCTTTTAAGGAGTCCTTAAAGGCTGTTTGTGGTCATGCAAGTTGAAACACGACAAGCCTTGCCACTACAACCCGCAAGGGCGCCTCGTTTTCTCTATTCAGGTTTCGTGTATAGTAGACTTCTTGTAATTTCGATTGTAATTCTAGTTTCCAAACCTAAATCGTCTGTCTATGCGTAAGCTTTAGCAATATTAATAAGCTTTCTAATTAACGTTTTGTTACAGCTGACTTATACTTGTGGTAAGATAGTCTACCAAGCTACGGGTTATATTATTAGAGAAATTAAAGTTCAAGAATTAGGAAGTGGCTCGCCTACTTATCTGGCGAAACGTTTAGTCGACGAGGCAGTTCTAATTTTAACCCTTAAGATAATCCTTAACCATAAGGAATTATTTTAAGAAAAATGTTAATGAAGCAGTTACACTCTTACAATTAATCTTAGCAAAAAATGTGATTTGGAACTTACTTAGAATAATGAGCACTCTTTGATAAGATAGGCCAATTTTTCACTTGGAGTCTTTCAGCTTTCCTGAAAGGTACTTTCTTTTAAGGATGTTTTATTACGGGATGGTTTCTTAGGGTAACCAATTAACAATTAGCAAAAAAAATGACTATTTTATTTTTATATATATTTTTTTTTTATTAAGGACTGGTAGATTTTTCTTTTTTTTTTTATTAATAATCTAATTTATCTGGTTTTTTGACAACTCGGCCTGACCTTGTTGTTACCTTCTCTTCGGTAGACTCGGTTTTTTTCTTTGGCTTCGCTAGCAATATCAAGTCAAACTTTTTATATTGTTTTTTAAGAAATTTTTGCCCTTTAATTTGTGCCTTTTTAGCCTGGGCAGTTGCACTCTGTGGTCTTGTTCCTTCCATATCTTTGGGCTCATTTGTGCCTGATTCACTCTCAGTATCTGAGGAACTAGTTGTAGATTTAGTATCTGGTTCTCTTGAAGTAGAAGTTTGATATTTAGGTTTAGATCCAGCCTGACCTTCGTAAATTTCTTCACCTCGTGAAGTGGAGGGTTGATTGATTGACTCGTCCTGTTGATCTCTGGGCTCGGGAGAACTGAACGATTCTTGGGAGCTTTGAGAGGATTCAAATGTCTTCTTGGGGTGCCTCCACTGCTTGAAAGCCATGTCTTCCGGGGGGTGAGGAATTGTTTGTATTAAGGTTTCCTTCCAAGATACCCAGTCCTTTGGTTTTGCCTTTGAGACGGTTATATCGTGATATTGTTGTTCATCTGTAGCTGGATTAGTATCAAGTGTACTTTGTCTAGTTTTAGTTGGGTAATTAATAAGATCCATAGCCTCCCGCAATGTTTGCCGTTGCGATTGGTAGACCTTTTCTGACTCTATGTCACCAGGGGTCTGTATAGCCTTATTTAATTCATCTTGTAACGAAAAGGGTCTGTCTATTGGTGTGACAGGGTGTACCAAATCGTCGGGGAAACGTTTTGGTGGAAAAGGTGTCGAAATTCGATCCGGGAAAAATTGCGTTTGTGGAGAAATTGTATAGTCCAATTCTTCTGATTCTTCACTGGAAGATGAATCGCTATTCCTCCGTCTCCGCGTAACGGGGGTACTTTTTTTTGGGGGGGGGGGGGTAACCATATTTGTCATGGTTAGAAATTCATTAAATTTTTCTTCGTCACTACTGTTTTCAAAATATCCTTGTTTGAAATTAAAAGGTTTAAGCTCACTTAATCTAGAGCGAGGTGGTTGATTTGCGTCCTCCGAGGTATTTGATGTTGAAGGTTGAGGGGTCCATGTTTCTGTGAATTTTGCCCTTTTTATACGACTAACATGGGTTTTATAGATTTTTCCTGTTTTTGGTTTTAATAGTTTAAATGTATTATCATACCTTTTAATTATTCTTAACGGTCCTAGGTACCGGTCCGAAAGTTTCTTGCCGTCCGATTTGTTTTCATTTTTTAAATAAACGCAATCTCCTACTTGGAAATCGAGTTTACCTTTGACATTAGGAATATTTTTTGCTTCTTGCTTTCTTTTCAATCTTTCTATTTCTTGCTTTACAAGTTTATAAGTTTTCCTCATTCTATTGATAAATTCTTGTTTATAATCTTGAGAATCATTATAAAATTGTCGTGACTCTATAGTTTCATTATAAGGGATTCTAAAGTCTCGTCCGAATAATATGTAGAATGGGTTATCACGAATGACATGGGAATAAGCTGTATTAATTACATTTGTTAAATAAGGTAAGGTTTCGTGCCAATCCCTGCGATTTTCTTTCGTATAAATACTTAAAATATTAGAGAATAGTTTGTGTCTGTTCTCGATTTTCCTATTGGCCTGTGGATGATAGGGGGTCGATACCAATTTATTTATTTGAAGGAAAGACATTAAATCCTTGGTTAGTTTCGATACAAAATTAGGGCCATTGTCGCTCAATACTGTATTAGGAATAGCGAAATTAAGAAATATTTTGGCAAGAGCTTTCGAAGTCGCATAAGCGCTTTGATTTTTTAATGGTTTAGCAAATGTGAAACCGGAAAAATGATCGATTACTGACAGTACACAGGTATGTCCTTCATTAGACGTGGGTAATCCTCCACTTGTACCATATAAATCAAAAGAAACTATGTCAAATGGTAACCGGGCCGTAGGCGTGCTTCCTATCGTTGGATTCGGGTAGACTTTAGGATTTTTTCTTAAATTACAGGTTTCGCAATTATTAACATAATTCTTTAACTTTGTTAAGGCTGAAGTAACGAAAAAGTATTGTTTTAGTCTATGGAATGTCTTATCTATTCCCAAATGACCTCCTACTTCAGAATGAAAAAATTCAAAAGCGGGTTTTTCCAAAATTTGGGGTAAAACTGGTATAATGGAAGTTTGATTTCTTTTCTCGCTATCTGTCATTATCCTACATAGTATTTTTTCGTCGAAATCATAATAATAGTTATCAATTTCTTTTTTAAAAGATTTCATTTCATCAGGTAACTCTTTATCATATAAGAAATATTCTATTAGAGCGGCACAAGTATCATCTTTCTTTTGATACATTTTTATAGAATTCAAGGAAAGTGGGCTGTTTTTCTGTTCCTTCTCAACCGAATTATTCTCAACCGATTTCATTTTTAAACCCTTCTTTCTTGGAACATACTTTGCTTTTATTGTGTTGACTTCTTCGTTTTCATTTTCTACTTTGATATTATCTGGAAACCTACTTAGATAGTCACATGGGGCATTTTGCTTTCCCTTAAGATGTTCAAATTCATAATCTAAGTCTTGGATTTTCAAAATCCATCTCGCGAGTATTCCCGTTGGCTTTTTGAAAGTTTGCAAATATTGCAGGCTTTTGTGGTCCGAACGCAGTTTAAATTTTCTGCCTACCAAATAATGTCTGAACTTGTCCAAATGGTGGATAATCGATAATAATTCAAGCTGTGTAGCAGAATAATTACTTTCTCCAGAAGTCAGGGTGCGAGAAGCGTACGCTATTACTCTTTCTTCCCCATTTATTATTTGGGAGAGGATCGCCCCAATTCCCTTGTTTGAGGCATCCGTTGTAACAACGAATTGTCCTGTTTGGAAGTCGGGTAGCGATAAAATTGGTTCTGAGGTTAGAGCCTTTTTTAAATGATCTAATGCATTCTGAGCTGTATTAGACCACACAATTGTTTGTGGGTTGCCTCTCGTGAGGTCCGTTAAAGGTTTTGCAACTTGTGCGTAATTATATTTTTAACGGATTTTATTTTTTGAGGGTCTGGGGAAATTTGTCCTTGCGTTACAACTACTCCTAAAAATTTTAGTTTTGTTTGAAAAAGATTTACTTTTTCTGGTCTACATTTTAAATTGCCTTCTCTAAATTTCTCAAATACTTTCGCTAGGGTCACTAAGTGGTCCTCCGCGTCTTTGTCCATAGCTATGACGTCATCCACAAAATGAATTATGTTATTTAGGCCTCTTAGTAAATGAAGGAGGGGTCTACACAATGCACTTGAACTAGCTTTTAGTCCAAATGGTACTCTTAAGTATTCATAAGAACCACATTCTGATGTTGAAAAAGCTGTTTTAAATATATCGGCCCCTTTTATTTTTACTTGATGATAACCTCAAATCTAGGGAAGTAAATATTTTATTTTTATTTGATATTGAATCTAGAATTTCGTCTATTCTAGGTAGGGGAAATTTGTCACTCACTACCTGTTTATTTAAAGCTCTATAATCTACCACTAATCTAAGGTCATTATTCTTTTTCGGGACTAAAATAACGGGGGCAGAGTATGGGCTTATGCTTGGCCTTATGATTCGATTTTTTTCGAGTTCATGTATTTTGTTTATTAGCCATTCCTTATGTTTATAAGGAATTCTGTATGGTTGTTTTGCAACTGGCGGCCCCGTGGTTTGTAGTGCGTGTTCAATAAAATGGGATAAGTCCTATGTCATCTTCAGATGTCGAAAAGACATCTCTATATTCCCATAATAAGTCGCATAACTTTTGTTTTAATGACAGGTCGACTATGTGACTTAGTTCGAATTTCTCAAGGAATTGAGATCGCGTCAGTGGATATTTTTTGTCAACGTGAACATTAATATTATTCACGAAGTTTTTTTTCCAAATTTTTCCAATTATTAATATCGGATTCCGATACTACTTGTATCTCTACTAAACATGTACCTTTACTTAGGGTAATTAGGTCATTTTCGTGGGTGTTCGTTACCCAAATGTAACCTTCTCCCTTTTCGTAATTTATAATTTGTTCTTCACAAACTACATATTTCGGGAGATCTTCCGACGGCGATGCTACCCAAATTTCATTTTTATCATTAACTGGTTCTAACATTTGTGATATTTGGACCCTCTGCATTGATTTAGGGGAAATTTTTGTTTTACGCATTACGAATCCATAATATTTTTCGTTATTTTCTTCTTTTATTGAATTTAGAAGATTCTCTGCTGGTTTTTTTCCTGGAGTTTCTATTTTTTCAAGTTTTTTCCATAAATAACAAATTTCTTGAATTTGTTTGTTTCTATACTCTTTCATGTTACCTATATTTTCCCTTACTTTGTTTGCTTGTATCGATTGGATCATGAAGCGCGCCATGCAATCTGCCAGAGGCGTTGAAGTAAGCCCTGACTTCTCCATCAAAGACCTTGACTACGCGGATGACATTGCCTTGCTAGAAAACGATATAGATCATGCGCAAGCCATGCTGTGTAATGTTGCTGCTACTGCAGATTTGGTTGGGCTGAGGATCAGTAAGGATAAAACCAAAATTCTGACAAATTCTGAGGTTGTACTCACAAGGGGCATCTCTATCGACAACTCCCGTTTAGAGGTCGTTGACCAGTTCAAGTACCTGGGATCCCTCATCGATATTTCCGGCGGCTGCAGTAAGGAAGTCCAGAGCAGAATATCATCAGCATCGATAGTCTTTGCTCAACTTAGGAAGAACCTGTGGAGACAAAGAGACGTCCTACTAAAAACAAAAATCCAGATCTTTGAAGCAACCGTCCGCTCCGTACTCCTTTACGGATGCGAGACATGGCCCCTGAAAGCAGCGGATGTTCATGCTCTCAAAGTATTCGACCACCCCTGCCTGAGACAAATCCTCGGTGCCTCCTTCTGAGACAGAATTAGAAACGTCGAAATTCGTAGACGATGCCACCAGAAGCATGACATTGAAACTCTAATAAAAAACACCGACTAACTTGATTTGGCCATTTTTGTCAGAGGTCAGATGACACCCTCACTAAAAAGGCGCTATACTGCAAACCCCTCGTACACTGGAAGAAGAAGCGAGGTGGACAAGTCAAGACCTGGCTTAACACACTCAAGGCGGACCTAGAGCCGATTGGTGGTTTCCGACGACACGACCGAAGATGGGACAAGCAGTGGCTTGAAATATGTGCACCACACACACACGACCGAGCGGCTTGGCACTCAACCGTCTGCCAGATCATAGCGCCAGGGAGAGCTGAAGAGCTTGTGTCCTGAAACAAGTATAAGTAAGTAAGTAAGATATGGTGTCCGTTGGATAGATAAACTTTGAATTTGCTACATCTAATAATATTTTATTTAATTTTAAAAAATTTTGCGCCTATTATCGCTTCGTATGGAAAATTCTTACAAACCATAAATCGAGTATAGAAATTTATGTTATCCTTGCGCAGGGCTAGGTACACAGTGCCTTTCACATCCAGGTCGTGTCCGGTTACACTTGACAAATTGGGACAGATATTGCTCATTCGTCGTTTAATATAGTTTGGTAATTTATTAAATACGGATGTATTTATCACATTTACGGTTGCTCCTGAATCTATAAGGGCTGAGAAATAAATATTCCCTGCGTTAAAATTTTCAAATACTGGTAACATATTATTATTATTTGCACTTAAAAATGGTATTATTACTGGAGGGGACCTATAAATTATCTTGCCACCAAATTTTGGTCCTACGAATTTTGGGGGCTTATATCGTTTCCCTGGGATTCCCAGATGTTAGATGTAGAACTTTCATTTGTTCTGTTTTGGGTTCCTTGATTATTATTTGAGATGGAGCTATTATATGGCTGCCGTCGGCTGATGTAACTTCCTTTTGTATTTCTGTTCCAACTATTATTGGTTTGATTTGGCCTTCCACGACACCCTCCTTGATATTGATACGTATTGCGTTCGAAATTTTGATTTTGGGTGGGATAATTATTTCTTGTTACAAAGGTGTTCCCTCGATTGCCTCTAGGGGCATACCCACTATAGTTTGTCCCCCTGGACAAACGGTTACCCGTTCCCCTAATATTTGGGCGATAATTATTGTTTGCGAAACAATTTCTTGCGATATGTCCTAACCGGTTACAGGTATAGCACCTTAATGGTTCATTGTTAGTTTGTGCCCTCAATTGATTATTGGGGGCAAAACGTACTTGTCTTGGAGGTGTGGTGGTTCGAATTTGATTTCGAACAGGTTTGGGCGATGATTCTCGGGAGAAAAATCGCGGAGAGGAATCTCTTGACTTTATCGGGGCTTTGTTTTCTATAGCATTTATTGACAGTTTTTGATGCTGCAGGACAATCGAATCAATTTCTACGGCTCTTTCTATTTCCTGAACTGCTAGTTCTAGGTTATCAATATTTTTAGCTATCAAAAGGCGGTATAACTTTGGGTTGAGTCCCTGTTTAAATGCATTTAGTATGATTTTTCATATAATTCCCCTTCTCCTGGACCGTATCGCGCTTCTGTTGCGATTCTAACCTTATGCAAGTACTCATGAAAGTTTTGGGTCTGTTCGAAAGTAACTAGGCCATGTTTCAGTTTATTCAATGAACTTGTTTCAATGAATCTTTTCTGGAAGGCCTGTTGCAATAATTCTATTGAGTTAATTGTTGAGGTTGCTTCTGTACCTATGGAGTTTTCGATTTGTTTTAGGAATGTTAGCGCCTGTCCTTTCAGTCTTAAAAGTAACATATTTTTTAATACTTTTAGGTCAATTTTTGTCATTTCCACAAATTGTCCTAAATGGATGTTGAATTGATCAACGTCCGTATCTCCTTCATATTCTGGTAATGATTTTGCAATTTCTACCGAAGTTGCAATAATTTGTTGCGCTTTTAATATTTCATCTTGTTCCTGGTCCATATTTATTGTAGTCTTTTTTTTTTTAAGTATGCGGTTTAAAATAATCTCAATTTTTTTTTAATTTTATTACTGTTTATTTTAATTTCTTAAAGATTTTGATTTTTTTTTGAATGGGGTATACCTATATATAAAAAAAATGCAAAAATAGAAATAAAATCGCACTGCACCTAAAAATTCAAAAAGCGAGATAAAATTTCACTGCACTTAAAAATCAAAAAATAAAATGTAAATAATCATACTTGTCCATGTTAGTAGGCATTCATTGTGTAGGTACTTTCAGTTCCTTTTGCTTCTTTCTTTTTCCGTCCGCGCCATATGTTACGGGGTGGTTTCTTAAAATAATAGTTTGGGTTGTGATTTTATCTTAAAGGGGGTTTGCGTTGAGTTGCTTGGGACTCTTCTAAGTCTTAATAGCTTAATGTGGATATGGGAGCTAAATTATTAATAAAATAAAAAGGCTTCGTATAGAATCCCCAGTAACCTGGGAGACAGAACCATCTCAGTGTTGTTCGAGGTCTCCTGAAACAAATATAGATTCCCTTGGGATCGTACCTGAAGGCTAGAGGAACTGTACCTGATGCCCTAATACATAGACAGAAGATGATTAAATACGATAAGGTTTATTTACTTACAATATACAACTATTGACAAAACAGCTTCAATGACTTATTGCATGAAAAGGTGAACATGAGCAAATTGATCTAATGCATTCGAATCTCTCTTTAAAACTGACTATTTGCCCTTGCGTTGGGCTCATATATCCAACGCGCGATTTCTCTGAAAAAACACCCGCCGGACAGGCTTGGTGACCTGTGGAAGTTGACCTCCACTACTATTGGTAATATTTAATCATGTGACTAGTCTAGCATTCAAAAGTTGTTTTTCTGGCAAGGATTTCCCTTTTAGTTTTGAGTTGAAAAACTCAGGGGTCAGAATAACTGGTTACTTAACTTGTTAAGTAACATTTAACTTATCTAAATGCACGTAGTCCAACTGCGTTGGACTATGCAGACTGTTAAATTTAGCAACTGTTAAATTCTAAATGATTTTATTCAAACCTTTTTCTAATTGAAATTTACTAAAGGGGTGTGACTGAGAAATTTAGTCCTGAATTTAAGAGTTCCTAGAAGAGTATGGATGAGAGATTTGGTCCTATATTTGAGGATTTCTAAGGGGGTGTGAATGAGGGATTTGGTCCTGAATTTTATAGAGGGGAGGGGGCTGGTCTATATGTTACATAGATAGTACTCCAGTCTATTGAATTAAATTAAGATAACACCAAAGACAATTAAGATAACGCTTAAATGCAGAAGAGAGCGGGAGCAGGACAGAAGAACTGCAGTACCGGCCGTACCTTTGTACTTAAACTGCTGGGGATAGTTGATTCTGAGTCCCGCGCTTCCCATTTTATAGAAGCGTAAAAACAAAAAGTCTTTACTTTTGCTAAATGGTGATAAATTAGAAAATGTCATTATATTTGTTCAATCAGTAAATAGGGCAAGGACACGAAAATTGTGATTGGTGTGAAACTAATATCCAGAACTAATAAGTGATGAACATTTAAAAAGTGCCAAATAGTGAATTATAAATTTAAGTAAATAAAAGTGCCAGTGGAAATCTTTTTATATTACGTTGTGTATTTTTATTTTTATTGTTAAAATACCTGGGATCAATTAAAAATCAAATATAACAGTTAAAACTTCAAGTAAAAATAAACAATTGGAACCAGGTATTCGTGTGTAATAACAGTTAATGTCAAGTGTTGTGGTTAAATATTTTTTTAGTGCTAGGTGCAGGACATATATATATAAGGTGTAGGAAAATATTTCTTAAATTTTAATCATCATTTACAAGGTTATGGAATTATAATAAAATTTTTATAGACAATAAGGAATAAATGCAATAGTTAAAGAAAGAGATTAGACTGATTGATGGGAACATCAATCTACAACGGGAAAGGGGATATGTAACATATAGACCAGCCCCCTCCCCTCTATAAAATTCAGGACCAAATCCCTCATTCACACCCCCTTAGAAATCCTCAAATATAGGACCAAATCTCTCATCCATACTCTTCTAGGAACTCTTAAATTCAGGACTAAATTTCTCAGTCACACCCCTTTAGTAAATTTCAATTAGAAAAAGGTTTGAATAAAATCATTTAGAATTTAACAGTTGCTATATTTAACAGTCTGCATAGTCCAACGCAGTTGGACTACGTGCATTTAGATAAGTTAAGTGTTACTTAACAAGTTAAGTAACCAGTTATTCTGACCCCTGAGTTTTTCAACTCAAAACTAAAAGGGAAATCCTTGCCAGAAAAACAACTTTTGGATGCTAGACTAGTCACATGACTAAATATTACCAATAGTAGTGGAGATCAACTTCCACAGGTCACCAAGCCTGTCCGGCGGGTGTTTTTTCAGAGAAATCGCGCGTTGGATATATGAGCCCAACACAAGGGCAAATAGTCAGTTTTAAGGAGAGATTCGAATGCATTAGATCAATTTGCTCATGTTCACCTTTTCATGCAATAAGTCATTGAAGCTGTTTTGTCAATAGTTGTATATTGTAAGTAAATAAACCTTATTGTATTTAATCATCTTCTGTCTATGTATTAGGGCATCAGGTACAGTTCCTCTAGCCTTCAGGTACGGTCCCAAGGGAATCTATATTTGTTTTAGGAGACCTCGAACAACACTGAGATGGTTCTGTCTCCCAGGTTACTGGGGATTCTATACGAAGCCTTTTTATTTTATTAATAATTTAGCTCCCATATCCACATTAAGCTATTAAGACTTAGAAGAGTCCCAAGCAACTCAACGCACACCCCCTTTAAGATAAAATCACAACCCAAACTCATATTTTAAGAAACCACCCCGTAACACTAGCTCACTTGAGCAAAATCATTTGTGTCCAACAAAATCATTGTTGGACCCTCTAGAGAGAAAAGAAGTGGAGGTAGGTACTTTAAATACTTTCCTGAGACATGCTTTAGCATCTAGAGACATACCTGAAAGTTTCATTTTTCTAACCTAACCTCTTTCAAAGATGGCCAAAAGAAGCCAAAGTAAAATTTTACCCCTACTTTATGTCAAAAATACAGATTAGACAGCATTCTCAATGAATATAGACTATGTAATGTAGGCATTGACCTAACCATTCTAAATTTTTTTCAACTAAAAATTATAGGTTGGTTTAGAAAGTAGGCCTGTTTGATTTGAAAATATTTGAACAACTCACCAATGTGATAGCTGCCTTCCTAAGAACCAATGTTTTAACAACATAAAAATTTTCTTCTGATTCCTTATTAAGCTTAGCCTATGCAAGGTGGGCCTAGACAATCAAAAACCCTTTAAATCCTAAGGAACATTCATAATATTACTTAAGGGTCACTGAAAAGCTAAGATTATTTCCACTATTAACGCTTTCAATGTCTTTTCTTTAGACTAAACGATTTCATACTTATAATTTTTTTCCAGTGAAGCGTTCGATTGGCAATTCTGTGTTGACTTTCTAGGTCGACTTCTTACTAAATAAAACGGCAGCAGAGAAAAAAGTCACCTTTTAAGTTAACTTTTTCAAGCCGAATCAAACGCAACTCTGATGTCATGTGCTTCTCATAAAACGCTTGGATTAGTCAAATAAGTAATCGGACAAGTAAAATAACACGGGTTTATGTCGACAATGTTTAGATTTATTTACTAGAAGAAGCTGAAAACAAATCACGTGAGTCACATGAAAAAAGAAAAGTAGGCTATACAAATAGTTAATGGAATGATGCAAATTTTAAGCTATATAGGCTAGTTCTAAAGAATTATGCAGGATAAGAAATGCCTTATAAGACCCTTTTTGCTTATGAGGGAACTACATGTGCTGGATGAAAGAAACTTCTAAGCATAGGCCAGTCTAGGACTTGAGTAGGCTAGAGTCCAAAGTTGAGCCTGTGAAGATGTTTCTAAGGCTAACAGCTCCCGTCCCTTAGTAAATCCTTCTATAAAAGTTTTATCACTTGGTTCTCTAATCAGTGCTCTCAAGGCTGGCCTGTAATAGCACAAACTTATTTTTAATAAGTTACAAATAATTTTAATAAATTTTTGACAACAACTGATAGTTTTAAAAATTACAACTGATAGTTTTATAAAAATAAATTTTAATAAGTTACATTGCACAGCACAAACTTATTTGCACGCCTAATAAATTGCTGAACAGATATGGCTCTCAGGACACTTTTTAATTACTGTGTTGTTTATTTTGGCTTTTTAGCAAATCAATTGGCTGGTGCCTGCTCTAGGCTATATACAAACTAAAAGAAAGGACATGATATATTTATTGAATTGATATAATTTCTTTTACAATGACAAGATGCTGTTAGCAGGTTAAAAATTCCACCCAATAATTAAGAGATTGACAATTCAAGTAGCAAAGAAATAGCAGAGAAATATGCTAATTAAAATAATATGCTTTAGGGCTATATCTGCAACAAATAGAGGAGGAGTAGTATATATTGTCATGGTATCAAAGTTAAGCTTTGATATAATGTTGATTAGGGAATTTGATGGTACTACTTTTGTATCTTATAGTATTTCATCCAGAAGAAAATATCTACTATACTATTACTTTTTCCAAGTTCCTTCCTTTACTTTTTCCATTCAGAACATAACATTTCCACCAATTCCAAAAACTTCTATGCTGAGTGAATAACATTCTCAGGAATGGAACTACAGATCCAAATAAAGGTTACATAAAGTGTTTTCAACCCCATACTTTTGTTCCTTTCAGCAAATTTATCTACCTCTAAATCCCCCATTGAATGTTATTTCTAATGCAATAATCATAGTATATTTTTCTTTGGCCTAGGACAGAAATAAGATGCAAAAAAGAAAACATACCATTTGATTCCCTATCTAGTGCTCTTTCTAAATATAACAGTCACATTCAACAAAATTGTATTTCAGCCCCCTCTTCCCCAACAATTTTTTGATTCAATTTTTAATTTGGAAACCCTAGCACCTATAAAATTAAATCAAAAAGCAAAATAAAGCAATAAGCAAATCAAGTAATTCATAAGACACTAAGGAAGTAAGTTGTTAGGGTGTATTTTTAACCAACTCCAACCATTGCATCTCCCTTCTTCATTAATTGAGGTTGTAGTCCCTGTACTCTTGAGGGGGCTTTTGGTTGTGTACAGGTTTGTGATGACTTTCTCCAGGGGGTTCTTTTCTAAGTCCCTGGGGCATTTGTTGGGTGCTTTGCTGGGATATGTTTTAGCAACAACTGAACTGATCTAATTTGCTTGATTAGTAAGTTTCTCAGTTACTTCCAGCTGATCCATGCACTCAAGTTTGTTTCCACTTCTGATTGTAGAATTGTGCATTTTTTTCTCAGTGGCTGACTTGATTGTTAGACTCCTTTCATAAATATTTTTCAATTTCCTAGAAACTAAATCAAATGAGCATGGTTGACAGGTTTTATATGCAATTCTTACTTTGTATGTGCCCTAAACATGAATCTTTTGACTACAGAAACTTGTTAGTAATTTGTTTGTTAGTATATTTGAGGGGTAAGCTTTAGTTTATTAATGAAGTTCCTAGAGGATGTGCAATGCTGTGCTACAATGTCAATTTTTGATATTTCGTTGAGCTGATATTCAGTATTAACGTTTATGGATCATTCACATTTGAACTTTGTAATTTCTTATTACAAATGTTTTTGTAATTTTGATTTTTTTGCTACTTTTTTCACAGTGATGTTATCCAGCAGGCATTATTTCTTTGCTACTGACAAGATTGTGATTTCTACTTATTTATGTAGGATCTTTTGCAGGGAATCCCTATAAAAAAAATAAAAAATGAATGCATGAGTTTGAAAGGAAAATTAAAAGTTTTTATGTATAGTTTGTTTTTTTTTGTTTTGGCTTTGGCTTTTGTCTTGTCATATATTTTAGAAATTGGTTAATGATTTGATATTTGTGTCTTTTTCAATCATGTACTCTTTTATTTATTTCTTTATTAATAAACTTGTCAGCTATTAGTTTCTAAATTCTACTAAGAAGTAGTTTATTTTGAACATTAAGCAAAAAATATTTCACTTATTGTGCCTCTCTTAGCACAAATTTAGACACTGCTATAAACTTCAATTTTAACTCTTTTTTATTAGGTTTGACAACGTCCTGGTTTCAAGGTCACCAATCCATTTGACAGAATGAGTGAATTTTGGCTTGTTTCTGTACCTGGAGATAAAACACCTCAGCAAGCCTTTGACAAGCTTAATGATGTTACAAATAATCAAAATGGCCTCAGTGAAAACTATAAATTCAATATACCAGACCTTAAGGTAAAAACCTTTACTTAATATTGATTTTTGGATGAGCTGTCCTTTTTAAGTCAATTTTTTTTGTTAAGCTTTTAGAGGTTAAATGAATCAGTTTACACATAAAGAAAGAGACTGATGGGGAGAGAGAGAAAATTAACCACCAGACGTTTGAAGGTGTCAAAGGAATGACAGCCCCATGATGCAGCTGGAAGCATATTCCATAATCTTGAATATTCCATCAGATGGCTGAAATCAGACCAAATGCATGATATGACAGGGACTTTTATGTTGTAAGAACAACATAATTAATATAATAACCTATCAGATACTAATTAAGGGGTCAGAAGACAATTGGAAGTGTCCCATGGAGCCATGCATAAGTAAATGAAGCAAACATAAGGACATAAACTGAAAAGAGGTATATGAGGGGTTAAAAATAGATGGATTTGCAAGCTTTACAACTAGTCTGTCCTTCTCATAAAAAGACACCATTCTCTGCAAATTAAACTGGGATATAGACTTCCATGTAGTAGGACATAAGAAACATATGGTTGGATCAAGGTCAAGAAAAGTAGCCATAGGATGGATCCTGGGAATTTGTGCTTCAGCCTATGTGTGATGCCAAGATTCCTGTCGATCTTAGTTTTTATACATTAATATGGAATTTGTAAGACAAACTCTCGTCAAGAAGAATTCTGAAAAATTGGACATTACAACTTTCAGGTCTAAGAAGAATACCACTTGATGTACATACTACACAAAAACACGTAAAAGCTGTAGAAATTCTGGAATAAAAACCCAAAAATATGGCTCAGGCATTAAGAGTCAAATAGTTCACATAAACCATGAAAGATTCTAAAATAAAGCAAAAGGATGCTTTTCCAGCAAAGCTTGATCAAATGCTACCAGCAACCTGTCATTAGCGAATGCAACTAGGATGTCATCAGTATTTGACTAGAACTTGGTTTTACCAGCTGGAGTGGGCTGACACAAACTGCACCACACTTTTGAATGCACGTTTATATTGCGTGAAAAAGATCATTAATATAAAGGAAAAAAGTTTTAGGCCCAGGAAAGGCCCTTGCAGAACTTAAGATTCAACTTCAAAGTTATTTAGACAGTTCTTGCCAATAAAAGTCATCCTATAAAAGGTACGAATGGAACAAAGATTCTATGCTACACAGGATCTGCATAGTATTGTTGTTACTTTCTAAAAGAGTATGGCAAGCAGATACAATACCCAGACATCCAATGCCCCAGAAGCCTGATACCCTCTTTCTATATATGTTTTGGTCTGAAGAATTTAGGGAGCAGTCTGAGTGTGCTCATAATTCTCATGTCTATTAATTACATTCTCATTTTCTGATGAAATAATTTTCATTATTGAGGCTTCTAAATGAGCATGAATGTCAGTTTTTGGTTAACGATAATGCCCGAGTATTTAATAGAATTTGTTGTTAATATTTTGCAATAAACTAGTGCTCTGGATATGATTTCACCACAGCTGTGTACCTTTCTCCTCCACCCTAAAGCGTTCAGAGCTTCATTCTTTACTTTCTTTGATGGAGACGCTTTTTCCTTTGAAGTTTTTGTCATGCCTTGTTCCTTCTTACTGGAGGACGTCCAGTTTTGTATGGCCTCAGTTGCATTGCCCAATAACATGTTTTTTCGGCAGCCCATTCATCCATTAAATGAGACTAATCACCTTAATGTTTCTTTTATTATAGCCCCAGAAAATGGAACCAGAACTGCTTTTCTCTAAAAACCTATTGTTTGATTAGCAGCTGTTCAAAAGATCACCCAAAGCTATCCATAGAAAATTTATCTGCAAGACATCTAATGTATTGTCCCCATTTTTCAAAGTGACCATATTCCATAACAATGCTTCATAACTGCCCTTACTATGGCTTCTAACACTGTAATCGTAGTTCCAAAAATTGTCTTCCTAACAGTTTAATCATTATATTTTAACAAAAAGGATAAGACCATAGAATGAAATTTAATTTTAAAACTTCTTTCACAGCATGGTTGCCCAATTTGAATTTTACGTCACTAATAGCTCTAGTTATCGCAAATATATATATATATATATATATATATATATATATATATATATATATATATATATATATATATATATATATATATATATGTTTCGATGTCATCAAAACAACTTGACCTTCACTTCAAAGATAATTCATTGTACAAAATACATGAATAAGATGAGTCAAAACTTAGTTAACAAGGCAAAAAGAAAAAAAACAAATAGACAACAATAAAATTAATGACTAGTTTTCCTGGCTATTATATAATTCTATAAAACTCGGGACAAAACTCTTGTAATATATTTTTTATGGCACTTGGTATTAACCAAGTGACATATAGCAATCGCAAGTTCTGTCAGTCGTTCTGTTGGTCTGTCTGCCCAGTTTTGCTAGTTCAGGCAGTTCCAGATAAGCTAGGACGATGAAATTTGGCAGGCATATTAGGGATCAGACTAGATTAACTTAGGAATAGTCGTTTCTCCGATTCGACCATCTGGGGGGGGGGGATTGGAGGGACAGTTGATTCAGTAAAGTTAGAAAAAATGAGATATTTTTAACTTACGAACGGGTGATCGGATCTTAAGGATATCGTGTCTCAGAGTTTTTATTTTGAATCCCGACCGGATCCGGTGACACTGGGGGGGGGGGTAGTTGGAGGGAGAAACCTAAAATCTTGGAAAACGCTTAGAGTTGAGAGAGCAGGATGAAACTTGGTGGAAAAACTAAGCACAAGTCCTAGATACGTGATTGACATGACCAGAACGGATCCGCTCTCTTAGGGGAGTTGGGGATAGGGTTAATTCTGAAAAATGAGGTATTTTTGACTTATGAAGGAGTGATCGGATCCTAATGAAATTTCATATTTAGAAGGACCTCGTAACTCAGATCTCTTATTTTAAATCCTCACCGCATTCAGTATCTTTAGGGGGAGTTGGGGGGGGGGGGGGCAGAAATAATGGAAAAGGCTTAGAGTGGAGGGGTCAGGATGAAATTGGTGGTAAAAATGATCGTAAGTCCAAAATACGTGATTGATATAACCGGAACAGATCTGCTCTCATTCGGGGAGTTGGGGGGAGGGTTAAATTAGAAAAAAATGAGGTATTTTCAACTTACAAAAGAGTGATCGAACCTTAATGAAATATCATATTTAGAACGAATTCGTAACTCAGATCTCTTATTTTAATTCTCAACCGGATCCAGTGTCATTGGGGGAGTCGGGAGGGGGGACCGGAAATCTTGGAAAACGCATAGAGTGAAGAGATTGGGATGAAACTTGGTGGTAAAGCACAAGCTCAAGATACGTAACTGACACAACCGGACTGGATCCGCTCTCTTTGGGCGAGTTGGGGGGGGGTAATTGAGAAAAATTAGAAAATATGAAGCATTTGTAACTTCAAACGGTTGATCAAATATTCATGAAATTTGATATTTAAATGGATCTTGTGCTTCTGAGCTTTTATTTTAAATCACGACCAGATCTGGTACACTGGGGAGGAGTTGGAGGGGGAAACGGGAAATCTGGGAAAATGTGAAAATTGAGGTTTCTTTATCTTACGAATGGGCGGTCGGATCTTAATAAAACTTGATATATAAAAATATCTTATGTCTCAGATGCTCCATTTTCATTTTGAATCGGATCCGGGGATATAGGGGGTTGGAGGCTTGGAAAAGAGAAATCTTTTAAAACACTTATAGTGGAGAGATCGGGATGAAACTTTATGGGAAAAATAAGCACAAGCTCTAGATACGTGATAGACATAATTAGAACGGATCCGTTCTCTTTGGGGGAGAGGGAGGGGGAGATGTTAATTCGGAAAAATTAGAAAATTGAGGTATTTTTAACTTAAGAACGGGTGACCAGATCTTAATGAAATTTGATATTTATAAACAACTTATGTCTCAGAGCTCGATTCCGACGAGATCTGATGACATTGGAGGGGTTGGAGGGGGAAACCAGAAATCTTGGAAAACGCCTAGAGTGGAGAGATCGGGATGGAACTTGGTGGGTAGACTAAGCAAATATTGTAGATACGGGATTGACATAACCGAACCAGATCCGCTCTCTTTGGGGGAGTTAGGCGGGGGGGAGTTCAGTACTTTGGCGAGTTTGGTGCTTCTGTATGTGCTAGGACGATGACTATTGGTAGGCGTGTTAGGGATCTGCACAAATTGACTTGATAAAGTTGTTTTCCCCGATTCGACCATCTGGAGGGAGGGAGGGGGGATGAAAGGAGAGGAAAAATTAGAAAAAATTAGGTATTTTTAACTTACGAGTGGGTGATAGGATCGTCATGAATTTTGATATTTAGAAGGAGCTTGTGTCTCAGAGCTCTTATTTTAAATCCTGACCGGCATTAAGCCTCTGATTTTCCTTTTAAATCAATCTATTGATTCTTAGAATTTTGCTAGAGCTTATGCCATATGGGCTCTTGGCTCTTCCGACCTCGTCACAAGTACCATATAAGCTCTTACCTCTTGTTGTTTAGCGGGAATGTGAGTTAGTTTGGGGACTTTTTGATATTTTATACGAGACGGTCTGTTGCAGGTGGGAAGGTAGGGTTCGGGGATGATGGAACATAATCGAGGAACAGACTGGGTCTTGGTAAAGAAACGAAGGCACAGGAGGTTCCTTCTTTTGGCCAACGTGGTGAGCTTAAACCTACCTAGTAGATAATGATATGTCATCTTCCCTTCATCATTTATACTGCTCGTTTTTGGACATTTTCAATCTTATAAATATGCCTTTAAGAAAGACCGAAATGCCACACTGGACAAACAAACTCCATTTTGGCCGAATAAAAGAACAATAAAGTTGGAAGAGATCCTTATGGGGGCAAAAATATTTTATCAAGGTTTTAGAAGGGACTACAAAGAGGAAGCTTGTTTGAGTTTGTTTTGAACATGGGCATCCCACTTCATGTCAGCAATACTTGTCGCCCCAAGTAGTTTGATGTATGTGACAGAGATTTTGGGAGGAATGGGGTTTGTGAAAGAAGGGGGTAATTTTATAAAATTTACTGTCAGAACTGACGTTTTTTTAGAGTTAACTTTCATCTTTGACAAAAAAGCTTCCTGTTCGATGTCGCCAAGTAACGTTATAATTGAGATTTTAGTATTTTGCCGACAAACCTCAAGTACGGTTCTGAAACGGGGACGCTTCAAAAGGTCAAGGAGGATTTGTTAAATATTTTCAGAATGAATTGTCACAGTCTCAGGCACTCGTTTGACTGAACATATATCAGACGATAATTCGCATGAAAAAAGTAATTCGTTCCCACTTTCTATGGCTGTAATGAAGCAAAGTTTAAAGTGGATATAACAGTTTACAGATGAATATTGGCTGATTGCCAAAGATTGGGGTTTTGGCCAGCCATCGGAGGTCAAACAAAAAGCAGGTCGTCCCTGAAAAGATTTGGAAGAGGTTTGAATGGGTTTGGGTGGAGGAGGAGCGTGCGCAGATGTCAGAGTCATTCGGGCTGGTGCTGCTGTACAATGTTTGTAGCATTAATGGTACAAGTGGATGTAATTATTTTATCAATTTATTTGTTTGTACAGGTTGGAACACTGGATCAGCTTGTTGGTTTATCTGACGACCTTGGAAAACTTGACGGATTTGTCGAACAAGTAACAAAGAAACTTGCAAATTATCTTGGCGAGGTCTTAGAAAATCAAAGGGACAAAATCTCCGAAAATTTGCTTGCAAACGGAGGTAGTATTCCTATGTTATGTTCGTTTATTTCCAATCTATTTCAGGCTTCCTACGTGGTCGGTATTTCAACAAGATTCACTATTTTTAAAGCTCGTCACTATGTGGCAGTATTTTTGGAAAATGGTCACTAAAGTCATTTTCATTAAGAAAATGGCTGAGTTTTTCTTTTTCCAAGAATTTGTGCTTCCAGGCCAACGCGAGCACCCTTTAGAGTGGAAGGATTTGAGAAAAAAGCCATTTTTTCGCGCTGCACGGCTCTCACTTTTAGAAGCTGCTCCCCAAATATATAGCCGGTCTCCACTCAGGTTCTTTTATTTGTGGACAAACGTAACATCAGCAGCTGACAAGGTAGGTTCCAGTATTTGACTTTTAACCAAAACGGTAAGACTGCAGTGCTGCTCATCTTTTCTTCTTGATATAAGTTTAAAAACGGAATACTTTGTCGTTGTCGTAACATATATGGCTGAAACTGTCTTCTTGTATTCCTTAGAAGTGCTACTCAGGTTTTTGTTTTCATTTTATGTAAAGCTGTTGCATGTAAATGAGAGCAGAGAGAGGGATTGACGATCCTTGCCTGTGGAGTCTGAGATTAGGTTAATAGATGACGTCCTTTCAGAAGGAGGCAGATTAAGATCAACTTGATTAGTATATTTGAATTAGAGAGAGAGGACACTTTTATTATACATATCATCAATATACAAAAAAAACCACATCAGCCACTTTAGAAAGTCAGAGACTTGTTAGTAGTGGCTGATAAACATTAATGAGCACCAATACCAACAACATTAACAAAAAAAAAAAAAAACAAAAAAAAAACAAAACAAAAAAAAAACAAAAAAAAAAACAAAATGAAACAAAAAAATTGGGAACAAGAAAACAACTTGAAAACAAAGAATAAGAAAAAAAAAAAAAAAAAAATGAAACAAAAAAATTGGGAACAAGAAAACAACATGAAAACAAAGAATAAGAAAAAAAAAAAAAAAAAAAAAAAAAAAAAAAAAAAAAAAAAAAAAAAAAAAAAAAAAAAAAAACAGCAACACTTAAAAAAAACAAATCAATAAGCCATCCAATTTAAATTATTTATTTATTTTCTACTCAGAAGGTGATTCTTCAGTCTACTCTTAAACTGGCTAACATTTTCAGATAACCTTATACTCATTGGTAAAGAATTCTACACTACTGGTCCAGCAAACTTGGGACCAAAACTTCCCCTCTGAGAGCTGCGACACTCATATACCAAATCATCCATATTTCTAGTCTCATAACTGTGGTATGAAGAATTCCTTATAAACATTTGACGAAAAATTTCAGGGGACAAACCATAAATACTCTGAAATACAAATATAGCAAGTTGATAATCATGAAGTTGGCTAACATTAAAGATCATAAGTTTCCTATAGCAATTAACTGTATCATTTTCACCATGGACATAATTTCCTAGTAGTCTAATAACTTTATTTTGTAAAACCTGAACACGTTTAAAATTTGTATAAAATCCACCAGCCCATATCACACAACCATAAGAAATATAAGGCATGACAATAGAATGATAAAGAGTTAAAAGGGCAGAATGAGGTAACTGATTTCTCAGACGCCGAATCAATCCAAGCCCTCTAGATACCCTAGCTGCCACCTGATCACCATGTGCTTTCCAATTCAGATTTTGATCAAGCTGGAAACCAAGGTATCTCACCACAGCTACTTGTTTCAATGGCCTATTACAAAGAAATATTTTTCCATTTAAATCAACTGGACTTCCTTTCCTACTAAATAATATAAAATGAGTTTTTAAAACATTCACTGATAAACGGCTAATCTTTGTAAAAATTAAAAGATGACTTAAAGCTTGATTAATTTTCTCCACAAGATCATCAGCATTTCTTGCAGCAGCTGAAAATACCGTGTCATCAGCGAAAGAAGTATTAACAACACCCGGAACATAAAACCGCATAGTATCTACATATACAAGATATAGTAAGGGACCCAAAACAGAACCTTGCGGAACACCACAACTTATAAAAAATTTATTAGATATAACATCATCAAAACATACACGTATCGACCTCCCTATCAAATAAGATTCAAACCACTTTAAAATACTACCTGTGACTCCAAGTGACCTTAGCCTATCAATTAAAATTTTAAAATCAACCGTGTCAAACGCTTTTTTAAAATCTATAAAAACCGATAAAGTCATTTCACCATTTTCCATTGATGTATTCAGAAAATCAAGAAAATGCTGCATAGCATGAACAGTAGAATGTCCTTTCCTGAATCCGAACTGACTATCACTTAAAAAACCATGTTTTGTTAAATGTGCATAAAGCTTTTTATGCATAACTTTTTCATACATTTTCGAGAACACCGACAGTAGAGAAATCGGCCTCCAGTTAGTCAGATCAGTCTTTGAGCCACTTTTGTGAAGAGGAATCACTCGCGCCTCTTTAAGCTTTTGCGGGAATTCTCCCGATTTCAGTGATAAATTAATCATGTAAACAAGGCATGGTAGGAGATAAACCATAATAAGCTTGAATGTCTTAAGGCTTATACCGTCACTACCTGAAGAGTTGGACTTAATACTATTTACAATTTCTTTCAACTCCTGCATATTCGTTTCTTCAGCCTCCATTATTAGTCCCAGGCCTCTATCATCAATGAAAGCTTCCTCACTTGTTCCTTGACTCAGTGGCTGGTCTTGCTTTTGAACCACTTCACCAATCGTCGAGAAGTAGGCACCAAAGTGATTCACAATGCTCTGCTTGCCTTCATAGACTTTTCCATCCACAATTAGTGAAGTTGGTGTATTTTTCTTCTTGTCACTACCCAACACTTCTCTCAAAACCTTCCATGTTCCCCTTGAGTCCCCCTTTGTTTCCCCAAGTTTCAATTCATAATAACTCTTGACACAAGATCTTCGTAATGTATTCACTTGATTTCTTATTTTTTTGAACTCTTCAAACATATCAGCACTTTGGCAATCTAAAAATGACTGATACAGTAGATTCCTCTTCTTAATCATCTGAAGAAGTTCTGATGTAACCCACGGCTTTCTCGGTGATTCCCTTGTATTTCTCAACACTTATTGGACATGTTTTATCATATATCGGCTGGAGAATATTCATAAAAATATCAAATGCATAGGATGCATCTTCTGTCTCATCAAAAACTGGTTTCCATGAAACCTTACTAAGTTCCTCAGCAAGGTTTTCCATATTCTGCTTCCTTAATTGCCGTATTTGCTTTTTTTCTGCCTTTTTCTCTTTGGCCATTACTAGTGGCACAGAAGCTACAACTGGGAGATGATCCGAACATGGGAATACCAGAACATCAGCAGCACTAGATTTCAGGTACTTCGAACTAACAAAAATGTTATCTATTATAGTTGCTGAATGACTAGTTATACGTGTCGGGACCCCAACAAGGGGAAATAAATCATTTGAAACCATCAAATTTAAAAAATCAAGATTAATAGCATGTAAATCATACAAATCAAAATTAAAATCTCCCATACAAATAAAATCTAACTTGCTAGATACCGCAGCTCTCATTAATATCTCAAATCCTTCCGTGAAATCCTCCAAACGAGCACTTGGTGGTTTATAAACCTCACTTACAATAAGTTTTTTTGAATCAATAGCCAGTTCAAGAGTAAACGATTCAACCTTACCCTCTATCCAAACATCGACATCCCCCCTTTGACGGCAAAATATCCCATTTTTTACAAGGAATGCTAGACCTCCCCTTAACATCAGCTCACGGTTTTTCACAAATAATTGGTAACCTGGAAATTGAAATGAAGGCAGAAAATGCTCAGAAGTCAAAAAAGTCTCGCAAAAACCAATAACATCAAAATAGCTATTAGACAGATCTAGCAAATGCAAGATATCATTATAACTTGTAGTTAGATGACAATTCCAATGGCATACACTAAGAAAATTCTCACTTTTTTCCCATGACGACGACGTAACTGGAATATATTTACTCAATCTTTGGCAATCAAAATCAATTGCAAAATAATCATTTGCTATTCCATCGCGAAGTATATCATTCAGTCGAAAAGGGTCAGATTCAAATTTTCGCAACCGATTCATGCCATTCAACTGATCAGACATATAGTACGTAAATAATCAGTTTGCGAATCATTATAAACGCATAGTTAACCTATATGAATAATTTTTTTTTTGCAATACGGGGACAGGTGGAATAATAATGAAAAAAAAAAAAAAAAAAAAAAAATAAAAAAAAAAAAAAGGGGTTCTCCATAGGGGGGGGGGGGGGAGTGGCCAACAAGACGAATCATAAGCAAAACAATGGTAAAAGAAGATAAGCAAGATAACTCACAAAAAAGAAAAGATCAAACAAACGAAGACAAAACAATAAACAAATAAATACTACAAACGAGAAATAAAATAAGATACTAATCTAGAAGGTATCTTCAACCTTCCTAAGCCTCCTAGAAGAAGCTTCACCTGGTAGGCGAGCAAAAATACGGCCTTGGTCCGACCAAACGTTCTTTGCTCCGAACTTATCTCTAGCACTGTCCAGGATAATCTTGCGCTGCTTCGTGAGATATTCATTCACAAAAACACCAGATTTCGCTAGCTTAGACTTCGCTTTAAAGACAGTATGCGCAACATCTTTATTAGAAAATTTGACAATCACAGGGGCAACTCGACTTTCATCACTAATCTGAGCTGTAGGGTTGGGTAAGCGAAAACGTTGCATAGAAAGAATTTGATCACTCATAAGAGCACTCAAGCCCATTTTGTCCTTTATTATATTGTGCATTGTTACTTTAAGGTCAACACCAGGGGCCTGTTTGACCCCTACGAATACAAGGGAATCAAGCTGAGCTTCTTGTTGATACTCGTCAAGTCTATCTTCCATTTTTGTAATACGATTTTCCAGCGACTCTATTTGAGCTCTTAACCCCTTAAGTACTTTGCCAATTTTATCAAATTTACCATTATATTCGACTGATAATCCATCATAAACTTGGGATATTATCTGTTCAGCAGTAACTGGGTTGATGCTATTTTTTTGTGCTACCTTTTCTGTGACCAATTTCCCGATATCATTGAGCATATTTTGCTTTGTTTGTGCTAACTCTTGTTCCGTAGAAACTAACTTTTCAACAAGAACAGCTACCGATGATTTTTCAGAATTTGAGCCAGTTTGAGCGGAGGGAGCTTTTTTTAAATACTGTAAGTAGATATCCGGGAAAATCTCCAGGTCCTGAAATGCCTTATTCACGCTCCGTTCAGTTTTATGTGATGCTTTTTTAGACTTTTCCGCATAGAGAACTAAATTTACTTCTAAGACTGTCTGAAGATCATGGGATCCATAACAGAAAACTAGAAACTTTGATGCTTTTTCTGATTGGGTGTTAACGTCTACAATTCTTACTGGCCAAAGCGGGTAATTTCTAAATTTTGCCAACGCCAAATCCCCTTTCTTGAACTTGCTCATTTCAAACTTCAGAACTGGCTAACTTAACTCACTCCTCCTTCCTCTCGTTTCTTTTTCTTTCCTCTCCCTCTCTCCTTACATTCAATTTAAGTCCACAGAATAACAAATATGTAAAATCAATAGATGTTGACACCTTGATAAACCGTCACACAAGTTTTAATTAAAACTGGTATTTTGCCAAATACTGCGAGATCTAGCAAGTGGGATTAAAATTCATACCTCAGACTATCAGGTCTGTGAAAATGAAAAATAATCCGATTAGTTTAGATGTTGACACCATGAAAGCTATTTCAGTACTAATTCTAATGTTGATCCCATTTGTCTTCCTCTTAGTAGTTTTTCATGCATAACCTGTCCTGTTCCTCACTCACGAGGTTTGATGTGGTGGCACATCTGATCTCTCATCTAGTATAAAACTTTCTAAAGAATCATCTGTAACCTAGATGAATGTAGGCTAAAGGTTTCAGTTTTAATGGAAGTATTGTTTTTCTGGATCAAACGTTTGGTAAAGAAAAGATAGATTTTGTTTTTGATTTTTACATGAAATTGAGCCGGTATTGTATTTTCCTTTTATTTTTTTTTAGTAACTTTATACTAAAGTGAGACCTGCACAATGTGGAAGCGCGAATTTTTGAAGGAATGGCTGTCAAAAGATGATCCCACCGGTCGACCCTATAAAGACTGGTGTACTAAAGTGCTCAGTGATGCTCTTGCATTTTTCTGCTGCTCGTGTATCGGTACATTGAGCTACTCTAGCATGCTCTGGAGCATGCATGCTAGGAGAGAAAGTTATTGGCAAAACGTGCGCGATAAGTTAGATCCTTTTTAGCTACGGATGGCAGTAGCATCTCGCGTTAACGCTAGTGGAGACTCTTTGCCTTCTGAATCTCAGCTACCCTTCGTTTGTTTGAATAGCAATACTTTGAAAGCTGAACTTATCTCTATGTCTCGTCAAATCTTCCTGCTGTATCTTGTGATGGTTTTGCAACCACCTTCAAAGCTATGTTTGGGGATTGGATTCCCAAAAACTTTGCTCTTGGAGCTGATTTGCATACATCATAGCTGACGTTTTATCGCCTCACTTTAAGAGGATGATCTTGGGTGATGTAAATGGTACCTACTACGTTATTGAATTTGATGAGAGACAAATGAAGATAGTAAGAAAGAGCTTCAGTTTCGAGTCAGATTCTGGTCTGAGAAAGTGAACAGGACTGTCAGTCGTCACTTAGCTACCTATTTCATTGGCCGTGCCAAAGCAGAAGATTTAAAACTTGAATTTAAGCCTTAGAAACCTTCCTATGATAGGGAGTGACGGACCTTTCTTTAATAAAAAAAAAGTTCGGTGCTTGACAAAGAGTGAAAAGGTTCAAATAACTGAAGGTCAAAGCAAAGAATTTTTAGATATTAGGACATATAAGATCCATATTGTCCATAATGCTTTCTGAAAAGGACTAAAAGCTATTGCAAACGATGTTTCACTGTTGGTTATTGCAGTGTGCTATTTCTTGCAGGGCTGGCGGGCTTGATTAGAGGACTTTCGGAAGATATAGCAAAAATGAATGTAACAACTGTAAGGTTTATAAAGCACGTGTCCATCAGATGGCCTACACTTGGCCCAGCTTTGCGAAGGGTTCTTTTGGAATGGAAACCATTGATTGAGTACTTTCTAAAGTTTATCCCTAAGGAAAACGAAGGACTTGTGAATTCGAACTCGTACTTGTTAATTGCAAAGCTGTGTAAGAATCAAACCATGAAGGCAGAGTTGTAGTTGGTTGCGTACAGTGCTGACTATTTCGTAGAGTTCACTGAAAATTTTCAGCACGATAAGCCACTGATCCATCTCTTGTATGCGGAGCTAAGGTAGCTCATGCTAGTGCTATCCGAGTGTATCTTGAACGAATAGGGTGCTGAAATAATTACTAAGATGCTAGATGATTAACTACTTAAGGATTCGTCAAATATGAAGAGCCTTGCGGATATCGTGTTGTCTTATGATTACATTAAAGATGTTGAAAAACGTCATAAGAAATCTTTCTTTACGAGGGTACGTGAACACTTCAGAGCTTCAGCTTCCTACTTGCTAAAATACATCTCCAACAGCGACTGTGCCAGACTCTTGAAGAGCTTCAGATGATTTCATCACACAGAGAGAAAAACAGCTATGAGTTTGAAAGAAACTGGCTTCATAGCTACGAAACTGTAAGTTGGTGTATCAAGATTAGATGTTTTGGATGAAGAGCGGAAGCTCGTGGAGCTTGAGAAGGATCCAGACTTTGCAGCTATGATGAGAGTTCAGGAATATTGGGTCAATTTGCTGTATCGTGAAGATTTGTTTGGGAAACGTAAGTACCTATACCTTTTAGGTGTTGTCAAAGTAGCCCTCTGTTTATCCTATGAACGTGCAGATGTTGAGATCGGTTTCTCAATATCAAGAAAGATTAAGGTGCTCCCGAACAGAGAGCAGCAATGGCAGAAAGAATGTTGAATGTGAAGCTGACAGTTGCTGACGGGTTGAACATGTTTGGAGACAAGCCCGAGGACGTTCCTATCACACATGACCTGATGAAGCTTGCACGGGGAGCTTGAGCCAGTTACATGAACCATCTTGAAGCTTAGCATGAATGTGGAAAAGTTCAAGAGGTGGCTGTGGGAAGGGGGAATCTGACCAAGGAGATGCTAAACTGCTTGAAGAGCTACAAAAAAGAAAGGAAGAACTGTCAAATCCGCAGATAGACCTACAAACACAACGAGAAAGGTGTACGTCAAAGCAAAAGGTTGCTGACAGTTTGTTGAAAGAGGGAGCTGATGGGCTAAAAAAAGATCGACCGCAATAATCTAAAAGACATTAGAGTGGCCCATGCCATCCTGGAAAGTCTTCGGGCAGTAAGAGATGAAATGAATTGTCATATCAAAGACGTTGCAGCCCCAGAAAAAAGACTGACAACACTCACAAACAAAGCAAACTCTCACCGCATCGCAGCTGAAAAAGAAGTCTAAGGAGAATTGATCACAAGTTTGGTGACGCCGTTTAGTTCGACAAATGTATCTGAATGTTTTTTTTTTTTTATATCGTACCAATCAAAGGTTCCCTTTTTGATGTGGTTCATTGTACCGTTATATGCGAAGTAGATAGGAATATACGACAAAGAGAAGCACAATGAAAAATAAAAACTTTGGATTGATGGAATAACGTCTTTGAGAATTCGAGAAGATGTACTTCTGACGCTGTAAACTGATATTATTTTGGTCACAATTTGGTCTTTTTTTCATGCCCTAAGTCACTTTTTGAACTTTTTACAGAAAAAAAGGGCGTAGGAGCCCTGCTATTTCTAGTTTTCCTAGGGGCAAGTGACCATTGGCAGTTAGGGCGGGGCTACAGAGGGGGCACCTGCCCCGGCGCAAGTTCCTTATTTTGAAAATTTTGAAATATTATTTTTATTAAAATAAAGTAGAAGGCACAGTTAATAAATAAAAGTAATTTCTAAATAATTAATAAAGTAAGAGTAAATTATCCAATAAAAACACTTAAATGATAAAAATAAAATAAATTATGAATTAATAAAAAAATAAAATAAATTCAGAAATAAAAAATAATTAAATAATGATAATAATTAAATTAACATAATAATTAACAAAATAAGTTATTAGGTAATTAACCAATAGAAAAAGTTGTTGATAAATAAAGAAATCATTAAAATTTGGCCTTAGAATTTTATGGGAAAACGGGGGGATAATCAAGATTTTGCCCCAGGCATAAGAGAGGCCATAATTGAAAAATATAATGTTTCTCATTTTCCTGCAATCCATAATTTGTTAAAATTTGCAAACTCCATTTCTTGCCTTGTAAAAGCTTCTGTGATAGCTTTGGCATAGATCATACTTCAAAATAAACCGATTTTGATTACGGAACATAAAGATTGGACTCATTCACACATAAATTCAAAGTTGGAGTCCCGTTTTTAAAATAAAAAATGAAATTGCATCACTGAAAAGTGATGCAAGACTGTTTTTACCCGAATAGGGCTAAAATGCTTTCTAAAAAACTTCTGTGATAACTAATAGGTTTAGAACCTTCAAATTATTGTTACTGTTGCATTTACAATTTGTTTGACAAAATATGCCGGAAAAATTAAGATCGGCAATCTTTCATAAAATTGAATTTTTTTCCCAGCCACCTACAATGTACTGTTAGTTCCTAATAACCCTTTTTATGCATAATAAAACTTTATCTAATTCTGAAAATTTCTGAAAGCCATGGCTGCCTCATCAATGTGTCATTGAATTAGCCAATTGGTTTAGAACTATTGAATTATGCTGGCTGTTGCATTTTTACGATTTTTTTATTCATTTTTTGTCTTAGCAAAATATTTTGTAGTAAATTATGATCAGTAGTCGTTCAAAAATATAAAATCTTTCCTGTCCACGCCATCTATAATTTACTGACGGTTGTTTAACACTTTTTTTTTCGATTTTTCAAACTTATAATCTTGAAAATTTCTAAAAAGCCTTCACTGCCCAGGATGGTCTATTTCATTGAATGTCTGTGATAAACAAATGTTGTTGGCGTAGATTGTAATTCACGATTTTTCAAAATCAAAGAAAAATGTGTGTAGGTAAAAAAAATATACAAGATTCCTTGCAAGCATGTGAAACAAATTTTGAATTCAGGTAATGCTATTTTTTTTCGTTATTATTAATTTAATTTCTATAATAATAGAACTTTATGTAGTAATATATAATAGGAATATTATCACTAATTATATATAATTAATAATCCATTAATTACTATTAATAAGTCAATAGTAATTAGTGATAGTTTATAAGATTACTATTTATTCTATTATAATATCATAATAATTTGATTCATAATAATTTTCCTCAACTTATTTAGAGAAAAAAGTTTCTTAAAAGACCGAAAATTCCGAGTGCAGAAAAAGCCAAAAGGATAGAAAAGAATATCTCACAAGCCTGAAAGTTTAAATGCTGAATTCTGATGTTGTATCTTCAATTTTATCAGTTTATTTAGCCCCAAAATTTGTCTCATTAGAATAAATATTTTGAGTGTCTGAAAAGGAAACATGTAATAAGTGTTTAATAAAGCCGAAGCTTTAAAAGTCAGAATAGTTTGTATTATAAGAATTAACGAAGTAATTACTATTATTAATAATTATTACTAAGATACAGTAGGCCTATTATACATTTATGCAATAATCTAATTATTTTACAGTGAGTTTTTATAAACGGACTTGCCAAACTGAGTTGAGCCACAGGTAGTAAAAACCTGTAAAGCAAAGTGAAAATATATTTTTTTTTTTATTATTAAAACACGGGAGACTTATTTTGTAAGTTCAACTAATGTAATTTATATTTCTTCTTTTTTTGGAGAAAACGAAAGATCCTCCAAAAGTTTATGTTCTAAGAATCTAGATCTAAGAATATGCCTGACTGGACATGGAAATGTTTTGAGTTATGCTATTATAATTTTAAACTTTTTCAAAGAAAGAAAGAGTTTCTGATTTTTTTTTTCATCCACAATACTATGGTATAGTGCGTGGAGTAACGCATAGAAAACACATTAAAATAGAAATAGAAAATACGTATATACAACACATCGAAAACACTTGTAGAGTAACAAATAAAAAAAAATATGGAAAACTCTTATTTAGTTAACAGTCAAAAAAAGAAAACACACATAGGGAACACTAATAAACATAGAAAACCCTTATAGAGTAACACATAAAGAAACGCACATAATTGAAAGAACCTTGTAAGGCGGTGTCGCGGAAAATTACGAACTTGAGCTATATTTACTACAAATATGTATTTGACTCAAAATCTCTTTGATATTGGGGCACAAACACTTGCTTAAAAAAGACTTTGTGTAATTGGCAATTTTAGCTATTATGTCTGAGGTTTTTCTATTAGGGTGAGTTGAGATGCACTGCTAGAACAGTTTTAAGTGGCTTTCACACCCCTTGCGTAATTCCTTATGATAAGTAGACAAGTTTTGTTAAGTATAGCTTTTAATATTTAGACAAGTCCTTTCATGCTAGATATCCATAAAATCATATCATAGTCTAAAATCACCACGAGCAAATTATTTAAAATTATTCTTGTGGAGTAGAGATGGAGATTGAAGCTCTGATGACGATTTAATGTGGTCAGAAGGAGGCTGTCTAGGAAAAGTTTATTAATGTTTTTCTTTTTATCTATAAGTGGATCCTTCGAATTTCTGTTCTGTCGCATTTATCTTTACTTTTCCATAACATGACAAACCTACACCACGTAAAGTTCTATGTAGAGCACGATTGTTCTTGTCACTGCCTAGGTCACGGACAAAATTTGCTCCATAAGACTTTTGGTCGTGTTAAAGGTTCTACAACGTAGTTCACCCTTCGCCTGTAAAAACGGTCAAGAAAAATTGATGTGGTGTTCACTCCATAGCGGTGGATGTTTTAAGCCCTGTCTTATTTGGCAGATTAATTTAAATCTTACCGACTTACTTATGGTGATTTATAGGTTGTATGACGGAATGTGAAATTATCATTAGCCTGTAAATGCGGTCGTGGAAAATCCGTGTGCGTTCACTCTATAATGGTGGCTATTTTAAGCCCCGTTTTGTTTGGTGGATTAATTTAAATGTTTCCGACTGAAGATACGGAACAGATTAATGGATCATCCTTGAATAATTCCAATTTATTTAAGGAGCCTAAGAATTCAAATTCCGTCCAGCGTTTCCCATTATTGCTCAAATTCAAAAAGAATTTTGTCTGACAAAAGAATTTGTCAGATCCAAAGATGAAGCCATCTGCTGCAGCTGTTTAAATGCTACACCTAATCAACTATCTGCTATACCAACTATCTTTTCAGTTTTAGAGTGATTTTGGGTGGGAATACAAAACCAAAAAAATCCCTGAAAATAAGCAAATTATAGTGTAAACATAAGAAATTACGGAGACAGTGGTAAGGATCACAAAATTTATAGGGGTACAAGCTTAAATGATCCTCCACATGAGAGCCTATATGTTGAAGATAGGGGATGAGTTCAAAAGAGATTACATTTTCGATAAAATTTAACCTTCTCAGCTTATTAATTATATCTTAAGATAGTGCTTGAAGCACAAGCGATGCCTGCATAGATGTCTGCTTGTGCGGGGGAGCACACTTTTTTGTAATTGAACTATAGAGTTTTAAACCGTACAGGGGGTGCCAATTCCCAAAAATGCAGGGTGGGTGCGAACTCATTTTCAAAATCTAAGGGGGAGGGGGTGCAAAATTTATTTTCGAAATTTAGGAAGCATTCTTTAGATTCTGCGATTTTTTTCAGTGAAAATATCAAATAAAAATTTCTCGTCAATTAAAATGATAAAAAGGTGTTTTTCAAAATCTAGGGGGACGGTTGGGGGATGAAAAAATTTAGGCGGACTAAGCCTAAAACTTTAGGCTATTCTAAAGCTTGTATTAGTGCTCTAATACCAGTCCGAATGAATGCCAGAAACGCTACTTCATCCATTTTATTTTAGGAGCCTCAGACGTCAACGCATATCCAGTGTTTTAGTTATTGCCCAAGAGCGAAGAATAATTGTTATGTTTTCGCTTGCTAAGACAAGCCAATAGACTTATTAAGGTTGGGCTTAAGAGCTCTCATTGTTTTAAGCACCTTTGATTTAACTAAATTAGCTCTTACTTAACTAAATTAGTTTTTATTCTTTTCATTTATTTTTTATTTGTTTAAGGTAAAACTGTTTTATGTAAGGATGAATAGCACTCATGAAAAATAAATGATCATTAT
Source organism: Artemia franciscana (assembly GCF_032884065.1). Taxonomy (NCBI): domain Eukaryota; kingdom Metazoa; phylum Arthropoda; class Branchiopoda; order Anostraca; family Artemiidae; genus Artemia; species Artemia franciscana. The sequence continues at coordinate 32,415,816 of NC_088866.1, forward strand.
TTCTTAAAATCTGAAACTATGAATGGTCCATCATTTTAAATACAGAATTATGGTATATTACCGTAAAAAATTGGAAAATCAGTTTTGGAGCTGAATGTTGAAGTGTTTCTAGTCCCTGAGAACCCTGTCCCCTTTTTCACTTAGATAGGTTTGCGATGTCACCAATTACATGAACTTAACCTTCTGGTCTTGAGAATAGACAAGTTTAATAAATCTATTGTTTCCTAAAAAAAGAAATAAAGGAACAGCTCCCACCAGAGATATTACGAATTTTTAAATAATAAATTGAAAAAATAAATAATAGTTTTTCTTCCTAAACGTAAATTTTAAGTTTTAATCCCTAACTTTTAATATTTTTTTTAGTTTATAATTAGTAAGTGTTTCTTAAAGGCCTTTTTTTGGCTTAGAAGACTTACCGTCAGATGGTGAGTGAATTTTAGGCTGGTTGAACTGGACCATCGGATTGTTACCGGTGGTAGATTTACAACATAACTCTTACAACATAAGGATTCTCCGAAGCTAAAATTGCATCATAAAATAAGGAGTGTACATATACTTTTTAGCAGCGTAAGTGGTATCAATCCTCAATATAGCCTGTATAAGTGCATAGGGGTGCCTCCCACGCTCTAGTTCTGCAGGCTGCGTTTCTTTTGCTCATATGTAGTTGACCTAGGCTAACCCAGCAGTGCCAAGTTGGCACTGCCAAGGCCGGATCTACAAGGGAGGCTACCGGGTTTGACCCCACCCTGAAATTTTTGTCCGACTCGTAAAAAGGCAATAATAATGCATATGAGCATACAAACAAAATACCCCCCCCCCCCAAAAAAAAAATCTGTAAACTCTCTTGGGCACTGGTGTTGCTTCTGTGGCACATGTGCTTCGACTTGGCATTAGTGTGCCTACGTTTCGTTTCACATTTTAGAAATAATGCAGCAAATTTTCATTCTGTTTTATTTTTTCTTTTCTTCTATTTTTAGGTGCTTGTATTTTTGGTCTTTCGTCTATTTTCCCTTTGATGCAGTAGTTCTTTTTTTTTTGTTTTTCTTTATTTTTATGACGTTTTATCAGTCCTTTTTGGTGCAAGTTTCTTTTGCTGGGAATTTTTTTTTTCAAATCTTTGCAGTATTTCTTTTTTTATCTCCCTGTTCATCTTTAATTGACAGTAAGTCCTCTTCTTGTCAAAGAGATGTCGGATACTAACGATAAAGTATTTGCTCAAACAGAAAAATATGTCAGCCAATTTTGAAATTGCTGCACGTGCTAATGGGACCATGTTGAAGTGATTTTCAAGACATCGAATTGTGACAAATTAAAAGGAAGATCAGCATGGAGACGGATGTCTCAATCATATTTATTTCTATTTTTAAATAATATACTGTTATTCTATTCTTAAATTATAATTTTATTTTATATATTCAATTTTTTATTCTCTAATTTCATTATATTTTAATCGAATCTATTTTCAAATATTTCGATATATTTTAAGTACGTTACAGTTAAACAATTCTGAAGCCAGATAAGTTCATTTTTCTTAAATTTGCCGGATTAATGAAAAAGTGGTTGTTTTACGTTTTAGCAGGGGCATTTTTTTATGGGGGGGGGAGAGGGAGGGGGCAATTGCCCCCTCCCCCCAAAAATGGAAAAAAATATATTGTATAGACCATGCCGGTTGACTATCCAGATATGGACCCCTTCTTACCCCCCAGTATAAATGCTGGAGCTACTCTTCTACTTTTAGCCCCCTAAAATTTCAAACGACCTTCTAAATTCAAGTCTTATTTTTTTTTAATTTCATCAACTTACTTACAAATAAAAAGTATTTCCAAAGACTTTACATTTAAAGTGTCTAAAAAAAGACTAAATAAAAAGTTTCTCAAAAACTGTAACTTCAAATACTAAATTCAGGTCTTATTGCTTCAATCTGTTAGGTTATTTAACCCAAAGAAGTGCATCATGAGAATAAATACTGAGTGTTTCAAAAATTATAAAAAAGGTATTGGAAAAAATAAAAGCTTTAAATAGCCCTCTAGATTCAGGCCATGTTAATTCAATTTTATTAGTTTGTTTACCAAAACAAGTTTCTCTCAAGATCTTGTATTTTGACCGTACCAAAATACGAAAAGAGTAAAAAAAAGCGTCTTACAAAATTAAAACATCAAATCCGGGTCTTATTTCGTCAGTTCTATTAGGTTATTTAGCCTCAAAAAAAAAGTTCCTCACTAGAATAAACATTTTCAGCGTTTAAAAAATGTAAAAAGTGTCTCATAAAATCCCAGCTTCAAAAAGCCCTCAAGTTCTAGTAATAGTTCTTCAGTTTCCTCAACTTATTTAGAGAAAATATTTTCGTAAAAGGCCGAAAATTCCGAGTGCAGAAAAAGTCAAAAGGATAGAAAAGAATATCTCACAAGCCTGAAAGTTTAAATGCTGAATTCTGGTGTTGTATCTTCTGTTGTTCAATTTTATCAGTTTATTTAGCCCAAAATTTGTCTCATTGGAATAAATATTTTGAATGTCTGAAAGGGAAAAATGTAATAAGTGTTTCATAAAGTCAAAGCTTTAAAAAGCCCACTAAATTCAGGTCTATATTTCTTAATTTTATCAACTTATTTAGCGAAATATGGTCTCACAAGACAACACATTTATTGCAACAAAGAATCATTGAATCACCTTTTGGCGTTTGCATCATATTAGCAGTCAATTTCTAAGGTTTCTTTTACCCATGTCATCCGTTCGTTTTTGACCTAGAAAAGCATATCCCTGCTACCTGACTAGTTTTGACAGTTCCTTTCATTTTGTCAAGATTGTCAGTAATTGATAGGGGGAATTCCTAATCCAAAAAATGGCGTTAACATCCACTTCCTTTGTTTTTCAACACGAACAAAGATTACTGTATTTCTTCATTTTCATGAACTTATTTAGCAAAAAGATTTCTCACAAAACCGGAAAATTATTGCAGTGAAAGCACGTCGTGGACCTCTGTATCACACAATTATGGCTTCTTAACATTTGTGGCTGTTATTTGCTCGGCCTATTAGAACCGTTTTATTTCCATGTATGAACTAATATAAATAAATGATCGTATGTTAAGTCGCGAGCCAGGTTACTTGTGCAGCGTCGGTGAATCGTACTTATTAATTGGGACAGTTCCTCCCATTCTGGCTCTCAGGTATGATGCCCATAATAAAATTTTCCACTTTACGGCAAATAATGAAAAGAAAACTCTTTTCTTTAACTAAAAATTGGTATTAGCCATTTTGCTTCGGTTTATGGAATTTGAGGGAGTCCGTAAATTCAAAGCCTTATGGAAGCTCAAGTTCAAAGCCCTCTGGAAGTTTTGTTCCCCATGACTTTTTTTTTTGTAGTCGATCCATCTTTTTATCGAAAGGAAGACGCAGACATGCAGGAGGTGGGTAACCCCTCCCCTTCTTGAAGTCCTGTGATACCATATTTTTAAATCACAAATTTTCTGCTATATAGATTAATCGTGCATTCCCCCCTCCCCCCAAAAAATCCGCCTATCTCAAAATTTCTATCAGATGCATTTATGGAAAATATAAAGTGCGTGTGTGTGTGTGGGGGGGGGGCTTCACTCTGATCACTTTGACTCCTAAAAAGGAGACTAAAATTTCTGATTACCAATCCAATGAGCCACCTCCGAAGCTTATGCTGCCACCCTTTCTATAAAAAAGCTTTATATGTCCCCATGGTATAGCTTACAACTCTTGCCCTGAGGGCTGTAGGGGGGGGGGGTCATTCTCAACGACATATTTTCTGGGATTTTCAACTAGCTGAATAAAATGCCTATCTCGAAAGTTTTATTGGATGTGTTTGCGGAAATGATGGGCGTGGGGAAGGCTGGTTGCCCTCCAATCACTTTTCACTGTTAAAAAGGGAATTAGTCCTTTCAGTTTCATATTGAATGAGTCCCTTTTATACGATAATACCTTCTATACAAAGTGCCCTGGTCTAAAAAAATAAAAAATAAACTGTGCCCCCGTCGCCCTTTACTGAGGCAGCGCTATTGCGCTTCCCTTGATAAAATGAAAGGAATGTTAAGATAGTTAGTTCATGTTTTATGGATTACAGTTGCCGAAATTGTACTTTCCGGCAATCCAACTGGGGCCAGACAAAAAGCAGAACTACCTCGAGTAGGATCGGGGAAGGTCAAAAGAAGACTTATAGGAAATAATAACATAATGAGAGGGGCCTCTGGAACTTAAAGGTCAGATATCTTTTGTACATGGACAGTTGTATTTAGCTTCCCATTGATGGTTTCCTGAACTCAGCTCAAACACTCGAACAGGGTTATTTGATCTGTTTTTTTTTTATGTCCTTGGTATATAAAAACCTTGACTGACCATATTCCTGTTCAGTGGCACCACACGTTTTAGTTCAAGTTCCCTACTCCTTACTACGATCCCAATTACTATACTTTTACGTTTGATTCATGTGTCCAAAGGCAAAGTTTCAAAGCACAAAATATAACAAATTAAATTAAGAGTGGTTCAACTTGAAATTTATCGCGAAGCCTTAAAGAGCAAATATTCAGATAATTTTTTTAGATTTTATAATAAATCGTAATCTAAGTAAAATTTCCAACTGACACGTCAATGACAACTAAGTAAAAATTGCTCTCGGACACTTTTTTATACTGAAAACAATACATTTTAAATGTTTTTACTTTCTTTTACTTTAATAAAAAAAAAGAAAAATCAAAACTTTAAGGAATAAATATAAGTATATGTATATTAAAACTGACAGTCCACAGTCATTTGTCTTTTTATTTTTTTCAGTAAACTGCGGTTATGTTCCGGTCTTGAGAGGGCATGGAGTTTGTCACCCCTACTTATGTTACTTTTTGCTTTTTTTGAGTTTGACTGGGTTATTTATTGTAGTTTTGTTCGTTTTCAGTTTCACTTATTTATAGTTTGTGATTTGTTGTAGTTTTACGCTTGGAAGATTATTTGGATTTATTTCTGCTCATTTTTGGCTTATGAAGCTCTTTACTTTTCTTTGAAAACCTTGTTTTGTGGAAAAAGTTTGTTAAATTAATCCCTAGAAAGAGGGACCGAGCCACATATTTCGCATCGCTTATTTATGAAATGGTTGTCAAATGAGAATCTAAAACTAAAAAAAAAAAAAAATACCTTTTTGCCGATAAAAGCCCAGCATGAAAATAGAAACGAAATACTGTTCCAGTGATTATTGAGATTGACATTTGCCAGTTCTGATTGGGTTTTCGACGATTTCTCCCGTAACAAGATTGTGCTCTTTGGATTGACGATTGTCAAGCTTGTGAATTTTTCTGTTCCAGTGTCAATCTTTCATAATATTTCCGTGGCACACCTAAAGATTCTTAATATTTGTACGGCACACCAAAGAAAAAAGATAATACATGATTAAAAACAGCATTTGTGGTATTTTGCCAAAAGATTTGTACCAATTACAGACACCTAAAAATGTGGTATTCACTTTAAAAAAAGAAATCTACTAAAATCCAAGAAGTACAAACCGTTGGAAAAGTACATGCACTGAATATTGTGCAAATTTACTGTTTCTATCTAAAAACATCGCCATATTACTATTAGTTTCTCTAATGTAAATCTCCTCGGTAAACCAACTGTAACCACCTCGAACCAACCTCGGCGATCCTAGAAACTAAAAATAATATCGGCCAATCGACACTGTTAAAATCATTGATAAGATAGTGCGGACAGAATGATAGTCTGCGGATGTCATGCATAATACCCTAAACTTTTACTAAGTGGTTGTAGAATATAATATATTCAGCACAGATCCGCATAGGCCATGATAGCAAAAAAAGTATACAAAATCACTCACAACAAAAATGAACTTAAGCCCCATTTACAAACGCTTCTCTATTTCAAAATAATCTTCCTTTATCTTGCCGACCCTCCGTTTGCCAAATAAAACCCTTTTTAATGCATCACTACCCGGAAGTATCTTTCCACATTCCTAATACCTAATTGACACTTTTTCGAAATTCCTATCATCAATCCTTCTTGTACCAATCCCAAAAATATGTCAATTAAGTCCTCCAAATCCCCACCATGGCACATACAGTGTTCTAGATCCAGTTCTGCAATTTTAATGCCAACGATGAGGTGAATGCTGTCGAGCAATTGGTTTATATGCCTGGATGTATTTTTTTTTATAGACACATGTCATTGTTCACGTACTCCCTCTCTTTCTCTTTTTTATTCTTAACTTTGGAAAGAGTAGAAAATCCTGTCTTGGTTAAGTATGAGTTGAGAAACTGTAATGTAACTATTCATTATTTTTTGTACTGGTTTAATTTCGCTTCGAGGTATATGGCACAGTTGCGTAAATTCTTAAGCAATGTCACTTCAGCATAACCATTTAATGCTTAATCAATACGTGGCACGGTAGCGTAATATGGTAGTGCAAATGCTTCAGCCTAACCACTTCATGTCTAAGCAACATGTTATATGGTAGTGTAAATGCTTAAGTAATACCACTTAAGTATAATCACTTCATGCTATAGCAATATGATGTGCAGCAGCATAATTGCTAAAGCAATACTATTTAAGCATAACCATTTTATGCTTAAGAAATATGTTGAACGGTAGCGAAATGTGGTAGCGTAAATTCTTAAGCAGTATCTCTTAAACATAACCACTTCATGCTTAAGCAATATGTTCACGGTAGTGTAAATCCTTAAGCAATACCTCTTTATGCTTAAGCGATATGCGGAACGGTTGCGAAGTATGATAGCGCAAATGCTTAAGCTGTACTACGTAAATATAACCACTTCATGCTTGAGCAATATGTTGCAAGGTAGCGTAATTACTTAAGCAATACCACTTAAAGGTAACCTCCTCATGCTTAAGCAATATGTGGCATTCTAGTGTAATATGTAATGCATCTGTAGGGAGGATCGAAGTTCAAGTCTGTCTGTAGTAATGAACTGTTGAATTCATAGCCACTTCATGCTTATGCAATCCGTGGCACGTTAATGCAATATTTTTCGTTTAATTAGTCACTGTAAAACACCAATATTGCTTGGACGAATAAAATTGATACAAATACCATATTTACACTTCTCTGTCTTTTTCTCTCTCTCCCTCCCTTTTTCCTCTCTCTCATTTCTCTCTTTGTCTCACTATTCCCGTTTGTTTTTGCCTTCCATTTACTTTTTATTTACTTTTCTTGCTTTTAGGTGCATTGGATGCGTATTTAACAAATTTTCATTGGGATGCAGCTAAATATCCGACCAAACAATCTCTCCGAACCATATCAGAGATCATTGGCAAACAAGTAAATCTAATTGACGCCGAATTGAAAACGAAGTCAGCTGCCTATAATAATTTAAAAGGAAATCTTCAGAATTTGGAGAAGAAGAAAACGTAATATCATCTTTTCTTCTTTTTATTTCCTTTCGAGAGACTTGTTCGTGATTTCGAGTATCCTTGAGCTAAAGACATTGTATTCAGTTCCAGAAAAAAGAATGAACGGTTCATTTTTCAATGAAAGTAGAAATGATAATCCAAAGGTCATTTTGACTTGTTTTCACTTTTTTTTTGTTGAATTAAAAAAGATAATCTGAAGGTAATTTTTTTTAAACACATCTAATGTTCTTTAAGTAATACTCGCGTATATTTCTTTATTACATTATTTGTAATTAACAATATCTTTTGAATTTTTCTTTTAGAATATATAATTATTTTCCTAAAGTTTTGGAATTGTGAAAATTCATTAAATGGTTTAAAGAAACTGAAGATGAATTTAATTGTGTAAAAAAAAGAAAAATATTTAATACTCGCATGTAGAACAGTTCAAGAACTTTTCTTTCGGGCGATAGTTCGCAAACTACGTTCACAAAAAATGCAAAACCTTGGCGCGCTCCTTCTATTAAGTGGTCAAAAGGCTCAAAATAATAGAAGAACTGTGCCAAAAGTCATATCTACTCATAGAAGAGGATAAGGGACTGGCCCCATGAAGATCCATTTTTTCGTCTTTTGACGCTCCTTCCTCTTCCCACTCCCACGAAATTTGGGTCTTCCCTCACCCGAAAAGCTGAAATATTATGATGCTTGCTATAATATACTCTTCGTATGACTACCTATATTTCGGGTTTATCGAACTTCCTCTTCCTCTGAAATAAGTCCCTGCTTACTTGTATAGTTTTATCCTAAGCTTTCCCGGGGTACTGAATTTGGGAATTTGTTCATAATATCTTCGGGTAGTAAACCCTTTTTGTCTTTGACTTTGCAATAATCTACTTTCAAATTAAGCGAGTATTCTAGTGAAAAGTAGGAAATTAGTACAGTTATTCAGCACTATATCAATGCCGAGGTGAAATTAATGGTAGATTTGTAACATTCTTGCGCTAAAGGGCGAGAAATTGCAAGAAAAATATGATTTTGTCCCATTTGTTAAGGTTGCAACGAAAGAAAGTTCAAGACTGCTAGGGCATGTCTTATGGATGAAAGAAGCCAATTTTTGCAAAATTCTGCTTTTGGGAATCCATCATTGGGCGTCTTGGTGCAGGTTAGGAAGAGGCCATAAAAAAGGTTCAAAGTAAAAAGTAAGGTTCAAAGTTCCTTTGTGGCGTATCCAGCCGTTTGTAGTTAGGTCAAAATCATGTATGGGCCGGGTGGCTGTTTGAGCCAGAAGGCGAAGTATAACCTTACGAACACAGGGAGTGAGATTCTTGTTACTCAGGCACTTTAAAGGACTGGAAAATCT
>NC_088866.1:32424645-32489543 GCF_032884065.1 Artemia franciscana
ACGGAGAGTTTGTTTTCTGTTTTTTCTTATCTCTCGTAAGTGAAGTTTTATGTTTGATAAAATTTGTTTCGTTTTTTTTTTTTTTTATCTTGCTTATCCAAATTATTTTCAGAGGCAACGCTCAAGCATTGCCTATAGTAAAGATCCATAAAGCTTACGTCTATTATACCTTCATTCATTTTTTCCCAAGTCACTTCATATGAAAGACGTGGAAAAAAAATATTTTGAAATGGGAAACGTTTAAAAGCTAGAATCTTTGGCAATCGAAAACAAAAAGATATTAATTAAAAAACTTTCAAAAAAAGAAGTTTTTCTAAGAATAGTTAAGAGCCACATTAAACTTAAGACCTGTATATACAAATTCAAACTAAAAACGACCAGAAAGAACACAAAAAGCACAAAACAAACAAAAATTAAATAAACAATCATAGCAAACATTCATACAACAGGTATTTCAATATTTACATTTGATATTCAATAGTGAATGAATTAATCTTAAAACGAGTTGAACTTAAACTGAATATTCAAATAAAATTAAAACGAACAAAATAGCAGCAAACAAATGTCTAGTTACTAAATCTTTCCCTAGCTGTAAAAGTCTAAAATCTACTGCGTCATTGCGGCTTTACTGACAACTATATGTGTCTTGAACAGCCCTTGAAAAGAAAAAATAAGATTAAACTGGATATTTGATATATAGTGATATTAATTAAATGAAAACTCAGCAGTTTAAGATTCTTTCCCTGTAATTTTATTTTATTTTCAATATTGTAAGTACAAAAGAAAATATTTGCAATATGAGTTGTTTTCAGTAAAGTGCAAATGACGCAGTAGGCTTTAGACTTTTGCAGTTAATGAAGGAACCAATAGGCGAACTCAGTGATTTCTGTTCGTTTCAAGTTGTATTTATTCCTTTACATTAATGAATATAAATATTGAAATACTTATTGTATGATTGTTTATTAGATTTTTGTTCGTTTTGGGTTTCATTTATTCTTTAATAGTAATTTCAGTTGGTTTTTACTTTGAATGATTATAAAAATTAAGTTTTTGATGGTCTTAAGCTTAATATGACTCTTTACTGTTCTTTTCAAAACTTCATTCCCGGAAAGTTTTTTTTTTATTAATCTAAATCAAAAGACACTATATGCTTCCAGGTTATCAACAACTAGTCCCTCCACAACTTGCCCTAATTAGATGGCCCCTTCCAAACACTGTTGGAAATTTTGATAACAAAACGTTTTATTTCTTCTAGCAATGTTGAGGGGGGTGCTGAACTAAACAAAAGACACTGTTTGCATCTAGGCCACCAATAACAAAATCTTTAATTACTTTGGAATGGCTAAGGGTATGAACTTGAAACTTTTAGAACCATCAATAATACTACTACTACTATTGCAGCTGCAAGTTGTAACTGCGACTTTGACAAATTGAAACAAAATTTACTTTATTTTACCGTATTAAATCATCATAAGTTGAATTTGAGCCAAATCCACCTGCATCTCTCTTTAAAGCTAGGTTCTTGAACAAAATTTTTTCTATCTCAATGGTTTCCCTAAAAATTTGTTGATATGACAAAATGCTCTGGGAAACTTAAAATGTGTTTAAAAATAGCTGACGTAAAACTTTTGGGTTTTTTCTTTAGGGTTGACGAAATAGATTCTTGATGTTGTACTAATCTAATTTTTAAATTTGGTACATAGGTACAACTACAAGTACTACATAGGTACAACTACATAGTTAAATTTGGTACAACTACATAGTAGCTTTCACAAGTACATGGGATCTGAGAGGCTCCGATTTGATGTTCCATTGAAGCTCGATTTTTAAGTAAATTTTGTTTAGCAATAAGTTACTGAAGATTATGAATAGGATTTTTGAAAAAGGGGGAGTACCTGAAAAAGGGTTGTACCCAATGATTTTAGGAAAACCTTAATTAAACCACTTTATAAGAAAGGTGATAAGAATGAGTGTCGTAATTATCGAGGCATTAGTCTGGTCTCTGTAGGTAACAAATTACTTAGTAATATGATACTTTTTAGATTGAGAGATGCTGTAGACAAAGTAGAGGATATGTCGACGAAATTTTCACTCTTGTGTTAAAAACTGAAAAGTGCTTTAGTTGTCAAACACCTTTGGTCCTTAGTTTTATGGATTATGAACATACGGTCGATTCTGTTGATAAAAGAGCTTTAGCAAAGGTCTTATCCTTATATGGTATACCAGACAAATACATTAAAGTGACTAATGTACGAGGATAATACTGCTGCGGTTAAGGTACGAGATGAGGTTAGCAGCTGGTTTAGTATTAAATCAGGAGTTTAGCAGGGTTCTGCTCTATCCCCCATTACATGGATCATTTTTATGGACTTTGTCTTAAGGGCCACAGGAAAGGCAATGGGAGGACACGGAATCAAATGGGGAGGGAAAACTTTCCTGGAACTGGATTATCCTGATCATTTAAACATCCTAGATGAAAGTGTGAGCAAAATCAATGAACTTTTAGAGGTTTTGTGAGTTCAGGGTGCTAGAATAGGTTTGAAAATTAATGTTAAGAAGACTAGGTCACTAAGGCTAGGAATAAGTGAAAACAAAAAGGTGACGTTGCGTAGCGAAAAGATCGATCAGGTGGGCAGCTTCACTTACCTTGGAAGTATTATTAGTAAAGACAGTGGGAGCAGTGAAGATGTTAAAAGTAGAATAGCCAAGGCTCGAGGCTTTTTTTTTCACAGTTAAAAAGTTTAGAAGAAGACGAAGACAATTCTGCAAACCAAGATTAGAATATTGGAAGGTACAGTGATGACAGTGGTCAAATATGGCTCTCCGAAAAGCGGATGAAGATTTACTAGAGGTTTTTGTAGGCAATTTACTAGAAATTGCCTACGGATTGTTCTGGGTACCCAGCTGACTGACCGTATTTCAAACAGTAGGCTGTACGAAAAACTTCGTTAATTCCTGCTTTCTAGGGCTATAATGAAAGAAAGATTGAGATAGCTAGGCCACGTTCTGCGATTGAAGGATGACAGACTGCCGAAGATTGTCCTTTTCGACCAACCGTGTAAATCTAGACGGAAAGCAAGTCGTCCTCACCTGAGGTGGGAGGATGTGATAAAGAAATATTTAAAGGAAAAGAGAACTCCCTGAGAGGTTGTAAAGAGGAAGGCTTTGAATAGGTTGTGATGGAGGAGGAGCGTGCGTAGCTTTGCTGGCCTCTGGCAGCTTGGTGCTGCGGTGAGTCGTTAGTAATAGGAGTAGCCTACTAGAAATTAATTTTTTCATTCTATTTAATTATCGATGTTCTATTTGTATTATTTTAGTTTATATGCTGAAGACGATCACTGTGTATCTGACAAAATATCCAGAGATGTTTTGTATTTCACTCTCAAATTGAACAATTTTCAGTTTTCACTATTGAAGTGTTATTTATGCGTCAGATAGTTTATTTAAAATTATGAAAATTGTCACTATACCTTCCATTACATACAGAAAATAAGTTAGTTGTGAACAGTTTTGATGTTGGAGATGTCATTTCAAAGTACATACGTCATAGGAAACTCTAAGGAATGGTTTAGGAAAATCTATGGGGCACTTTGTCCCATTACCATTATCCTACCTATCTTCATCTTTCTTTTTGACCACCGCAGATAGATGGTTTTGTAATTCCTTCAATTCTAGTTTCAAAGAATTCTCCCGGCCAATGGCTTCTTCAAGTTGGCCCTCAGTTTTTGCCAAGTGCATTAAATCACTTTCATTTTTAAGTGAAAAATTTTCTAATGAAGACTTCAGTTGACTTGCCTCTGTTTGACTTTGTTCTAACGCATGAAATGTTGCAGCGTTTTTTGCCTCAAGCGAGGAAATTTCTTCTGCGTGTTTGTAACTAAAAGATAAGATCGTTGTACAATCTTTAGAAGTCATAAATGTTCAAATGGAAAGAAATTGATAAGCTAAGCAGTAAAAAGATGAAAATATCATTAGTTAAAGTAATATAACCACGCATAGGCTGAAAATCTTAATGTAAGAGAGGGAAGATGATTGACAATTAAGAGACCTTCATAGCCACAAAACTTTTATATCTCCGGGGAGAGGGAAATTGAGATCTGTTAATCTATGGACACAACCAGATTATGGGAGAGAGACGAAAGGTTGTATAATATCCAATAGGGATAATGCAAATGATTTCGAACTATTTAGGAAATGCAGACCCCACGCTCGTTATAGCTCATTTCAATCAATTGCAACTAGTTCTCATTAGCGACAGTTAATGAAAAATCAAAAAGAATAATTTTTCAAAGGAAATATATTTCAGCCAATGAAACAAATTCTCTTTCAAGAACAATAGCGTTTACTTACTGTGAGTGACAAAATAAAATGCAATTGATTGCATTGAGCTATTTTTAATAGGATGAGTCTTAGCAAGCAGAATGTGACAGTAGGTTAAAAAAAGACAAAATAAAATGACTTAAATAAAACCACTCTTCTCCAACCTCATTATCCTATTTTTCTGTACTGCCGACTTCAGAATTCCTTTCTTCTTCTGTATTAAAGAGAAGGGTTTGTTTGTATTTTTTCTTATCTCTTGAACGTGAGTTTTTCTGTTTGAAAAATTTGTTTCGATTTTATGGCACTTGATATCTACCAAGTGACATATGGCGATCGCAAATTCTGTCTGTTGGTCTGTCTGTCTGTCCCGGTTTTGCTAGTTTAGGCACTTCCAGGTAAGCTAGGACGATGAAATTTGGCAGGCGTATCAGGAACCAGACCAGATTAAATTAGAAATTATCGTTTCCCGATTCGAACATCTGGGGGGGGGACAGTAAATTGAAAAAAAATGAGGTATTTTTAACTTACGAACGGGTGATCAGATCTTAATGAAATTTAATGTTTGGAAGGTAATCGTGTCTCAGAGCTCTTACTTTAAATCCCGACCGGATCCGATGACATCGGGGGAGTTGGGAGGGGGGAAACCTATAATCTTGGAAAACACTTATAGTGGAGGGATCGGGATGAAACTTGGTGGGAAAAATAAGCACAAGTCCTAGATACGTGATTGACATAACCGGAATGGATTCGCTCTCTTTGCGGGAGTTGGGAGGAGGGTTAATTCCAAAAAATTTGAAAAAATGAGGTATTTTTAACTTACGAAGAAGTAATCAGATCTTAATGAAATTTGGTGTTTAGAAGGATATTGTGTCTCAGAGCTCTTATTTTTAATTCCGACCGGATCCGGTGACATTCGGGGGAGTTGGGGGGGGGGGGTGGAACCTAAAATTTTGGAAAACGCTCAGAGTGGAGGGATCGGGATGAAACTTGGTGGGAAAAATAAGCGCAAGTCCTAGATACGTAATTGTTATAACCAGAACGAATCTGCTCTCTTTGGGGGAGTTGGGGGGAGGAGGTTTAATTCTGAAAAATTAGAAAAAATGAGGTATTTTTAACTTACGAAGGAGTGATCAGATCTTAATGAAATTTTATATTTAGAAGGACCTCGTAACTCAGATATCTTATTTCAAATCCTGAATGGATCCAGTATCGTTGGGGGAGGAGGAGGACCGGAAATCTTGGAAAACGCTTAAAGCGGAGATATCAGGATGAAACTTGGTGGGAAAAATAACCACAAGTCCAAGATACGTGACTGACATAACCGGACCGGATCTGCTCTCTTTGGTGGCGTTGGGGGTGGGGAGCAATTTGGAAAAATTTAAAAAATGTGGTATCTTTCACTTAAGAACGGGTGATCAGGTCTTAATGAAATTTGATATTTGGAAGGATCTTTTACTTTAGAACTCTCATTTAAATCCAAACCAGATCCGGTGACATTTGGGGGAGTTGGAGGGGGAAACTGGAATTCTTGGGAAACGTGAAAATCGATGTATCTCACGAATGGGTGATCGGATCTTAATGAAACTTGATGTATAGAAGAATGTTAAATCTCAGATGCTGCATTTTCAATTCGAATCGGATCCGGGGACATAGAGGGTTGGAGGGGGGAAAAAGAAATCTTGGAAACCGAAAATCTTGGAAAACGCTTAGAGTGGAGAGATCGGGATGAAACTTGATGGGAAGAATAAGCACAAGTTATAGATACGTGATTGACATAATTGAAACGGATCTGTTTTCTTTTGAGGAGTTGGGGGTTGTTAATTTAGAAAAATAAGAAAAATTGAGGTATTTTTAACTTAAAAATGGGTAACCGGATCTTAATGAAATTTGATATTTAGAAGACGCTTAGAGTGGAGAGTCGGAGAAAAATTAGAAAAATCGAGGTATTTTTAATTTACGAGTGGGTGATCGGATCTTAATGATTTGGATATTTAGAAGGACCTCGCTCGTGACTCAGAGCTCTTATTTTAAATCCCGATTGGCATTAAGCCTCTGATTTTCCTTTTAAATCAGTCTATTGATTCTTAGAATTTTCCTAGAGCTCATACCATAAGAGCTCTTGGTTCTTCCGACCTCGCCACAAGTACCATATGAGCTCTAAGCTCTTGTTTTATTTATCTTGTGTTTTCAAGTTATTTTCAGAGGCAACGCTCAAGCGCTGCCTGGTAAAGAGCCATACAGCTTGAAATATATTAACCTTTATTTATTTATTTTTCCAAGTCACTTCATAAGAAAGGAGTGATGAAAAATAATTACTTTGAAACGGAGAACGTTTAAAAACCTTAATCTTTTAGTCAGAGCGCCAGATTCTGTATCGTGCACCCACCCATGCCGGAAGGTAAAAAAATGCTGAGGACGGATCCTAGGGAAGTCGACCATGCTGAAAACAAATATCGTAGGGCGCATGTTCGCCGTTGGGGCGTTTCTGAGATATAGGCAAAAACGCCAAATTTAGCCTATAACTAAGTGTGAAGATTCAGGATTTTTTGCGAGTTATTGGCTTGAGGAATCCGGCGTAATATTATGTCAATCGAAAGATGAAATCTAGATCTATAAGAATATGATTTTTAAATTGAAAAAAAAACACCATTTTTTTTTCTTATTTACTGCAGTTTAAAAATAAGTGCTGTAAAATTCGAAAAATATCTCAAAGAAAGGCTAAAAACTCGAAATTTATTCAAGGTAACAAACTTTTTTTTCATATTCGAAAAGAAAGTTCATTGGATTCCGTACAATTTAAGCTAATTAGATATAAATTATTTTTATTTTTAAAAGGTCTGCGATTTTTGTTTGTAGTGTCACTGAAATGATCATTAGCCGTATCGTGAAAAGGGACATAATTTTTTTTTCTTCAAAGGGTAGGAATACTGCAAACTTCCTAACTGTATAAAATTTTCAACTTTTACTTAAAAATAAAATATGTTAAAAAAAATATTGACCAAAAACAAGTGTTTTTTTTTTTTTTTAGAATGGACGAATATGTTTTCTGGTATACTAAGGCGTCTGCAATTACCTTCTTGGGACTGATTTGCCACTGATACGACTCAGCTATTTACTACATGAAAGAAATCTGCTTCACAGATAAATTCAGTCGGCGCGCTAGAGTTGTCTTACTCGGCCTGCCCGTAAAATTGGGTAATAGTAACTGATTAGGGACCTGTTGTAATTAAAAGTAAAAGGTATCAAATAAAACTTTCAAAAATATTCCTCATTTTCTTCTTCTGAAAATTCAGATGGGGCAAGGTCAGACTCACTGCATGCCCTCCTCGTTCCACGGCAAGAGCATAACATGCAGCATCCTTTCATTTTTGAGTAGCTACAGTCTTTCCTGCATCTTCCACTTTTGCATCTGCAGTAAACCTCCAAGCTTCGCTTCTTTACAGCTTAAGACGAATGTATCTACTCCCCCTTCAGCCATCTTCCATCCATGGAGGAGTGGATCTGGAGTGGATCATGGAGCATTCATCTTCAATACTTGGCCGAGCCTGTACTAACGACAAGATTATCCATGTAGCGAATATGGCTCTTCGTATGCATGGCTCAAAGGTGTCGTCAGAAGGTGGCAGTCTTCTCACATCTTGTTTCTGGCACCAAATGTAAGCCCTTACACTGGCCAGTGAATTGAATCCAGCCTGTTTACCGTACATTTCAATGACCAGGGATTTTGATAGGCCGTAAACTTTTCTAAACGGGTCGACTGAAAGCTTCCCTTCGGCATCCTTGTTCCGCTCCGTCACAGACACCATTTTTGAGGCAAAAGTTGGAGACGCCGCGGTGTTTAAGAAAGAAGCTTTCCCAACGCCGAAGAAAAAGTTCGTTATGTCACACCCTGACAGACAGTGCACGAACGGTAACATAAGCTGCTCCTCTTTGGACAAGTGGACTCCATCCGCCAGCTCGTGTACTGGGATAATGTAAGTCAGGAACTTCAAGAAAAGTTCACTCAGTCTTTCAGCTTGAAGCACTTCAAAAAAATGAACACAGGCTACTGCCACGTCTGTGTCGTTGGCATGCACAACGATGCTACAAGCGTAACGGCTAGCGTACTTGGCATGTGTCATAAGGTGTTGGTCAGCCTCTTCGTGGCTGGAGGACAAGCATTCCTCGTAGTCACAGTGTTCTGGTAAAGTTGGACTGCAGCCACGCTTGACCAGAGACACTTTGAATCTCTCCTTGAACCCACCTGAGAGAAAAAGGTTGAGTGCGTTCGGAAGCTGATCACCCATCTGCTCCCAGGTTTCATACAAAATTTTGAGGAGACTCAAAAATTTGAGTCTGCATGCTGAATTCAAGGAGATCGACTCTCCGGTGTCCGTGAGCCAACAGCCCGTCCTACCAATCTGCGATAATGTAGACTTCAGGAATACCCACTGGATGATCATTCAGCAACGATAGAAGCAATCTTTCATCGAAGGATTTGACTGTTTCAAACCTGGTAGGCCGATATGACCTTATCTTGGACATTAGGTCAATGATGTGTACTGTAGCTGATGTTGTTTCTTTGGATTTCAAAGTCGCTGGCCAAGCTGCAAGTCCTCCTTTTTTTCTTAGCCAGTTCAACAGCACAGCTTTGTTCCCCGACCTCATTTTCCAGCCAGAGGATGTCTTGGTTGATTGTTGCGGAAGATGTTCAAAAATGGATGGAGAGAAAGGAAAAATCTCTTTTGTGAGGATCTTTGCAACTGCTTTCTCCTTTTCTTCGCCGTAGCTCAACTGAGCAGTAATAATTCTCTTCAAGGCTGTTACTTCAGAGATCAGGAGATCAGCTCTAGGGACACCCTTCACTTTCTGAGTTTTTCTCTCTGAAGGGAGAGTTCAGAGTGCAACCTTTTTCACATCGTCTTTCCTTTTGCACAGAAAGTCCCCAACCACCTCTGTTCTTTTTGTGGCTACGCAAGTAACATCAGAAACAATCTTCTCGTCGTCCACAAGTTCTGACGTCACAATATTCACTAGGTCGAAGTCCACTCTGCTGAAAGGATTGCCACATGTAGTGAAAATGTCTCGAACTCATCTTGCGAAAGTTGTAATTGCGTCGTCGTTGACTGATTGTCTTCGTGATGTTTGAATGTCTCTGTGGATACGTTGACTACATGCAGGAAACCATTGCTGATGGCAGCGGAAATCGGTTAGGTAAGAATCCAAGCTTCAGTCTGTCTTTCATCCATTTGTTCTTCTATTATTTTGGCCGTCGTCTTTGCATCCTTGTTCACTGTACATTCCAGTATCTGATCGGACCAGGTAGCCTTGAACCTGGTGTGCGGTCTCTTCACTGCAAAGTATCCTTTCACGAACTTCCTGTGTATATCAGGAAATGTTTGTGGTAAACTTCGCATGTCTGATAGGTACTGTATGAGACATCTTATATACTGAGGATGGTCAGTCGCTGCCAAGTATGGCAACATCCGAGCAGTTGCTGTCAAATGAGACTCCCAGTCATCCTTATGATCAGTCCTTATAAATCTAAAGGAGTCAGTATCACCTAGTTTCTTGTGATATTTAATTTTGTAAATTACTTTCATTAAGTCTCTTACTTCTGCAAAAAAAAATTTACACTCCTTTTGCCAGCCAACTTTACAACACCAAAAGTGCTTTTAAAAATTCTATTTCTTTAAAAAAAAAATGTTTTTGATCTTCCAAATTTGTGTCATATTCTTTATTATCATCCATCAGCAAATCAGTATTTGCGTCAGAATCAGATGTTGAATCAACCTGAAGTGACTGTTTTTTTTTTATCTTGGCCAACCTGACTCACTTTTCTTTTTTATATTCTGCTTATCAATTTCTTCTGCTTAGCTTATCTATCAATCAACTTCCCGCTAGATAGCAGTTTACTAAAAAAGTCGCAGACCCCCCAGATACAATAGTTTAAACTTTTTTTCTTAGCTCAATGTGTTTGGAATTGAACGGGCTTTCTTTTTTAATATAAAAAAAATACTTTATCTTGAAAAAATTTCGAGTTTTTAGCTTTTCTGTTAGAAATTTGTTGACAAAATCTGATTTGTTTTAAAACTGCAGTAAAAAGTGTAATATTTTTTTTATTTTTTTTTACAAACAAAAATCATTTTCGTGTAGCCCAAAGTCTCTTCTTTCTATTGATGTAAGAGTTCGCTGGATTTGACCAATCTTATCTGTAAAAAAAAAAAAAATTAAAATCGTCGAACCCCATTATAGACCAAATTTGGTGTTGTTGGCCTATATCTCAGGAATACCCCAACGGCGAACATGCGCCCTACGATATTCGTTTTCAGCATGGTCGACTACCATGGGATCCACCCTTAACATTCTTGTACCTTCCGGCATGGGTACTAATCGAAATAAGCGAGGTACAGAATCTGGCGCTCTGACTGTTTGGCAATCGAAAACAAAAAGACATCAATTTAAAAACTTTACAATAAAACACTTTTTCTAAGAATAGTTGAGAGCCGGTAGAAACAAATTCGTATAAAAATTCAAACTAAAAACGACCAGAAACAATACATGAAGTAAAAACAAACAGAAATTATATAAACAATCATAGCAAACATTCATACAATAGGTATTTCAATATTTATATTTAATATTCAATATAAATGAATGAATAAATCTTTAAAACGAGTTGAACTTAAATTGAATATTCAAATAAATTAAAACGAAGAAAAATCACTACAAACAAGTGTGTAGTTACTGAATCCTCCCCTAAAAGTAAAAGTCTAAAATCTACTGCGTCATTGCTGCTTTACTGAAAACTATATGTGTCTCGAACAGTCCTTGAAAAGAACTAATAAAATTAAACTAAATATTTGATATATAGTCAAAATTAATTAATGAAAGCTCAGCAGTTGAAGATTTTTTTCCCATAATTTTATCTTTATTTGTAATATTGTAAGTACAAAAGAAAATATTTGCAACATGAGTTGTTTTCAGTAAGGTACAAACGACGCAATAAGCTTTATACTTTTGCAGCTAATGAAGGAACCAGCAGCCAAACTCTTGTTTTTATTGATTTCTGTTCGTTTTATAGTTGTATTTATTCCTTTACATTAATAAATATAAATATTGAAATACCTATTGTATGATTGTTTATTTGATTTCTGTTCGTTTTGGGTTTCATTTATTCTTTAATAGTAATTTCAGATGGTCTTTAGCTTGAATGATTCTAAGGATTTATTTCTGCTGGTCTTAAGTTTTATATTGCTCTTTACTATTCTTTGAAAAACTTCTTTTTCGGAAAGGTTTCTCTTTATTAGTGTAAACCAAAAGACACTATGTGCGTCCAGATTATCAACAAGATGCATCAACAATAGCTTAGCAACAGGCATGGGTATAAAATTGAAACTTTCAAGACAATTACTACTGCAACTGCTTCTTTGTTGTTCAACTACTTACGACTGTGACTAAGATCGCTTTCCCTGGCAACGATATGTCACTGCGATGATACGCAACTGTGACTGCAACTACTCGCGACTGTGACTGCTTTGACAAGCGACAACTGTCAGGAAATTTTTAGGGGGATTTTGAACAAAATTAAACCCACAATGTACATTCTGTTCGTCAAAAGGTCAAATCAGCAATATCTCAGCCGTCGATGAGTTATTGCTGATCTCATTCCTGATGCAAAAAGAAGTTTCATTATGATTAAACTTTCATAGCAAATTCAAGAAGACGCTCGAAAATGACCGGAGATCAGCCAGTCCCTCCACAACTTGCTCTATTTAGATGGCCCCTCCCAAACACTAATGGAAATTTTGATAAAAAAAACATTTTATTTCTTTAAGCAACATTGAGGGGGGTGCTGAACTAAACAAAAGACACTGTCTGCATCCAGGCCACTAATAACAAATTCTGTAATTACTTTGGAATGACTAAGGTATGAACTTAAAACTTTTAGAGCCATTAAAAATACTACTAATACTACTGCAACTGCAGGTTATGACTACGACTGTGACAAATTGGGACTGCGACAGCTTGCAACTAAGGCTGCGACTACGTGGCTGCGACTACTACTGAGCGGGGCGTTGAGAAGGGAACAGCCCCTTTTATACACGGAGTAATTTCTGTTTCGATTTAAGTTTTAATGTCACTCCTTACTTTCAGTTGAAAAAAAAAATTTATTTAATTTCTGAACTTTTTAAATTAATGCCTGTTTGTTTTTGGCTCTCCGCACGTAAATTATCAAAATGAAATTTTCATATTAATTCTTTTTTGGGCTAAATGGGCTTTGTCCCCTCGTTAATACACTCTTTAAACAAAAGCTTTAATTTTGTCCCAGTTCTTTAAGAATGACCCCTGAATCAGAAATCCCGTAGAATAAATAGTAAAGATTACTAAAAATGCTTTAGCGTAAAGAGCGAAGTATTTAGGAGGAGAAGAATCCCTCATATGCGTATTAATTTCTGTTCGTTTTAAGTTTTAATGCTACTCCTTACTTTCAGTTGAAATTTTTTTTCCATATTTATTTTTTCTTTTTTTTTAAGTAATAATGCTTTAATTTTGTCCCAGTTCTTTAAGAATGACCCCTGAATCAGAAATCCCGTAGAATAAATAGTAAAGATTACTAAAAATGCTTTAGCGTAAAGAGCGAAGTATTTAGGAGGAGAAGAATCCCTCATATGCGTATTAATTTCTGTTCGTTTTAAGTTTTAATGCTACTCCTTACTTTCAGTTGAAATTTTTTTTCCATATTTATTTTTTCTTTTTTTTTAAGTAATAATGCTAGAAAATCCTGCGCCCCCTTCATTGAATTTCTCTTCCCCCATGACAAATTCCTGCAATAAAAGATCCTCCCACGTAGCCCCTCCCCTCATCCCCCCCCACAAAAAAAAATCCCTCTGAAAACGTCTGTACACTTTCAAATAAATATTACTGTATGTAAACACTGGTCAAAGTTTGTAACTTACAGCCCCTCCCCCGGGGACTGCAGGGGAGTAAGTCATCCCCAAAGACATAGTTATTATGTTTTTCGACAATGCTGAACAAAATGTTCAGCAAACAGTTCGTTACCACGAACTGTTTGATAACGAACGTTTACATACAAATCCAGTCAGTGGCCTGGAAATTAGGAAGTTAAAGAGATTTCCATCTGTAAACGCTATGAAGAAAAAAGTATTAAACAGTATGTAATTAGTTTTTTCATTTTATTTAATTATCGATTTTATGTTTGTATTATTTTAGTTTATCTAATGAAGACGACCATTGTGTAAGTGACAAAATATCCAGTTTTTTTTATTGTATTTCCCTGTCAAATTAAACAATTTTCAGTTTTCACTAATAGAACTGTTATTTATACGTCTGATAAGTTATTTAAAATTTTGAAAATTGTCACTGTAATCTTCCATTACGGACAGAAAATAAGTTAGTTGTGAATAACTTTGATCTTTGAGATACCATTTTAAAGTTAAATATACGACATAGAAAAACCTAAGGAATGGTTTAGGGAAATCTATGGAGCGCTTTGCCCAATTATTGTTATCCTACCTGTATTCATCTTTCTCTTTTACCATCGCAGATAGTTGGTTTTGTAATTCCTTCAATTCTAGTTTCAAAGAATTTTCCCGGTCAAGGGCTTCTTCAAGTTGACCCTTAGTTTTTCCCAATTGAACCAAAGCACTTTCATTCTTGGATAAAGAACTTTCTAATGAAGACTTGAATAATCTTGCTTCTGTTTGAATTTGCTCTAACGCATTAGCTGTGGCAGCATTTCCTTTCTCAAATGTGGAAATTTCTTCTGTATGTTTGGAACTAAAAGATAAGATCGTCGTACAATCTTTAGTATTCGTAGATGTTTACAAGAAAAGAAATTGACAAGTTAAGCAGGAAAAAGTATAGCCAGACGTGTAAAAAGAATATTAATGCAAGAGAGGGGAGACGATGAATGATTAATAGGCTTTCACAACCACAAAACCTATGATCTTAAGAAACTTAAGATCTAGTATCTTTTGGACACAACAAGATAAGTGACATGAGAATAGGACGGAAAAAGAAAATATATAAAATCCAACTGGGATAAAACGAATGATTTCGAACTATTTTGCAATTATAAACTCCAACCTCATTAGAGTTCATTTCGATCAAGCACAATTGATTTTCATCATCGACAGCTAATCAACACCCTTCTATTTCAATTCGCCAAAGGAAACCATTCTATTCGCCAAAGGAAACTCGCTCTTCCTAAAGAAGTAGTTTTAATCTAATGAAAACCAGTTTCATTCAAGAAGAATAGTTTTTATTTGCTGTCACTGACAAAAATAAATTTAAATAAGTAGGATTAAGCTATATTGAATGAGATGAGTCGTAGTAAACAGGGTAAGACGTAAGGTTTGAAAAAGACAAAATGACAAAACAAACACCAAACTACCTTTCTTCCACCACACTATCCTATTTTGATGTACGTCTGACCTTAGAATGATGTTTTTTCCCATTTTTAAAAAGGAAATTTTTTCCCTATCTTTGTTTTATTAGAAAGGATGTTTTTTTCCTGTCTCTTACATAGATAATTTTCTGTTTGTTAAAATTTGCTTCGTTTTTTAATCATCTTACATTTTTTTTTCATTAGATAAGAGCCATAACGCTATAATCATTTCCTATAGTTTAAGGAAATGTTTAGAGGGATGTAGAATACAATCAAAAATCACCGGGTGATTTGGTATGCTGGTTTTCAAAAGGGTGCAACAGCATTATCTACGGAAGATCTGAGGATATTAAGCTAAAACTTTCAGGGTATGTTGAGGAGTGATCGAATGACAAGCAGCCCCCCTAACCCTTTTAGGTGCCTTTATCCTGAACACTGACCAAAATTTTGAAAAGACCATTATGATCAAAATAGTCAAAAATCTAATAAGGATGGTACCGGAGATGTCATTTCCGCCACATCCCGAGTCAAGGATTGTAAATTATGCAATTTGACCATTGTTTGCATGCAGAATTTAACATTGAGAAAAAATGGTATGCTGGTCACCAAAAAGCCTTTGAATGGTATAACTTTGAAGAAATATTTAAAGGGATGTCGAACACAATTAAAAACCACTTTATGCATGCTGGTTGTCAAAAGAACGATTCAGCAATATCTAAGTAACGGATAAGCATATTAAGTTGAAACTGTCAAGACATTTAAAGGGTGATTGCAGGGCAACTAGCCCCCCATCCTACCTTACCGTTTCTAGGCACCCCTCTCCTCAATACTTATAAAAATTTTGAAATTCGTCTTGTTCAAAATGGTCAAAAGGTCGAAAAAGTGAGCCTCTGAGGATTCCATACACCCCGAAGCCCCAGGACAAGGACTGTAAATTATAAATTTTTCCATTGTTTACATGCAAAACTTATCGTTAGGAACAGGCAAAATATTAGTTCTGGGTGTATCTTAGAACGCTAAAGGAAATAAGGTAAAACTTAGGGGAATGTTGAGGGGTATACTGAACTATATCAAAAGACACTATGCGCACCCAGTTTATTAAATAGGTGTCTTAGCAATATCATATGAATAGCTGAAGATATTAAATGTAAACTTCAAGGCAGGTTGAGGGGGATGCTGAAAAGTTGTCGGAGGTTAAAAATTCCTCCCCCTCCCATCTCCTTTCCAGCTACCCTCCCCCAAAAGGCCATGTGATCAAAATTTTGAAACAACGGTCTTGCTTAAAATAGTCTGAAGGTCAAATAACTATGCCTTCGTGCTGACGTAGCCCCCCATAGCCCCAGAACATGGACTATAGAAAGCTAACCATTGTTAACCCAAAAGGTTTTTTTTTTACAGGGAAAAGGGGGCAAGCTTGATCCTGGTTCTCCAAAAGGCTTGGAGAATTAATGTGAAAATTTATGGAAGTGTTCAGAGGGATGTTGAACACAATCAAAAAAGGCTAGGCGCATGCTAGCTGTCTAAAGGGCGTATCGCCAATATCTAAGGAATAGCTGAGGATATTAAATTGAAACTTTCAGGTGATGTTGAAGAGTGGTCGGAGGACAATCCCCCAGGTCTTTTTTAGGTGCCACTCTCGTCAAAACTGAAAAAAAAATGAGAAGAAATATTTTGTTCAAAACAGGTAAAAGGTGAAATTTGCCTCCGAGGATGCCGTACCCCCACAGCCACGAGACAACGCTTGTAAATTGTAAAATTTGCCTATTGTTTAAATGCAGTATTTGTCATCAGGAAAAGAAGAACTGTTTAATTATGAGTGTGTCAGAATAGGCAAAGGGTATTAAGATGAAATCTCAGAGAATGTCATAGGTTAAGTTAAACTAAATCAACACACATAATGTACAGTTTATCAAAAAGGAATCTCTGCAATGTCTTAAGAACGGCTGAAGGTATTAAGTTGAAACTCTCGAGTCATATTAAGGGGGATGTTGCGAAGTATTCGGAGGACAACCGACCCCTCTTTTCCTTTAAATACCCTCCTCCCTTATCACTGATAGAAATTGATTATAATAGTTTTGATTACAGTCGTTTCGATTATAATAGTTAAAGGGTCTAAAAATTATTCCTCCAGAGATCCCAGGCCCCGCAAAAGAAATGTAAATCATGCAATCTGTTCATTTCCAAAAATATAGGATTTATCATTGGGAAGGTTGGGAGGGAATGCCTAATTTTGTGTTACCAAAAAGACCTAGGGTATTGAAGTCAAATTTTGAGGAATATTGAGGGATGTGTTGAGCTAAATAAAAAAAAAACCATATGCGTCGAGGTTAACAAAAAGATATATCTGCAACATCTTGGGAAAGGGTAAGGGTATCAACTTAAAACTTCCAGGGCCATTGCTACTGCAGCAGCTACTATGACTTATAATTCAACTAACTATGACTATGACTAAAATTACTTGCGACGGCGATTACCTGCAACTGTGACTAGTTCGACTTCGACTACGACTACTTGTGACTGTGACTGCTACTACTCACGGCTGTGACTGCAAAAACTTGTGACTGCAACTACTTTTAGTAGTAAAAAAGTGCCAGGAAATACTGAGGGGGATATTGAACAAAACCAAAACATATTGTGTAGCATGCTTGTTGTCAAACGGGCAAATTGACAATATTTCCGCATTGGATAAGGGTAGCAACCTGAAACTTTCAGAGCATATCCAGGGAGATGTTCGAAATTGACCAGCAGGCAAGCAGTCCCTTCCCAGCTTGTTTAGATGGCCCCACCACAACACTGATCAAAATTTTCAACAACAAAAAACACTGTATCTTTAGGAAATATTGAGAAGGATATTGAACGAAATCAAAATATACTATGTGCATCCAGATTACCAATAGGGGGATCTGCAGTATCTTATGAACGGCTAGGGGTATTAACTTGAAACTTTCAGATTTACTGCTACTACTGCTACTATTACTACAACTGCGGTTGCAACTGTGGCTGACGGTGACAACTTGCAACTGTGACTGCAACCACTCCTAATTGTGATTACATTTCACAAAACGTTGAAGGTGGTGATGAAAAAAATCAAACAATGCTATGTGCATCCTGATTTTCAAAATAGCAATGGTGAAATACTGCACCGGCTATATAGGTTTTATTGCTGATAACAGCTGAAGGTTTTGACTTATAACTTTCCTGACCATTATTTTACTACTACTGTGACTGCAACTGTAACTATTCGCGACTATAATTACTTGTGTCTGCAAATACTAGCAACAGCGAGTACAATAAAAGCTACATGTGATTGCAACTGTGACTACTTGAGACTACCTCTGATCGTGACTGCGACTATTTGCGACTGCAATTAAAAATACCAGCGCATTGTTGATGTTTGAAGTAATTTTTCTTTTACTGCAGTAATATTTTGAACTGGCGGATACATTAAATATTCCCCAATTGATTTTCAATACATTCTAAGGTAATGCGTATAAAAGAAGATGGCATAGTTAAAAATTAACTGCATATAAACCTAATAAAACCACATCGTTTGTTTAGAGCGTAACGAAACATAAAAATGAAATTCCCGGAAGATTGAATGGTTTCAACTTTCATTTTTACGATTAAAACAGAAAAATTGTTAGAAATGTGTTTTTATTTTAGTACCAAACACAAGCTTATCAACCGTTAATCGTTTGAGGAGGCGGTAGCCTCGCTCGTATTTGTTGTCATTTCTTTTTCTTTTAAGCTTGATGGTTTAACTGATTCTAATTTAAGCTCAACTTACGTTTTAATAGGGTTCTTGAAATTTCTTCTAAAATTGGATATTTTTAAACAAATTCTAAGAAAAACAAAACTGTTTCTTTACGAGCCTGTTTGAATTAAAACGAAAACATGAATAGTTGAATGACAGAACTTTTTAAGAAGTTAACCTAACCGAGATGATATAGGCAAAACAAAACCTAATTCAAAGATTAAGGATTTCTTTATCAGCAGTACAATTTCCACCACAAACTACATTAAAACCACAATTTTCTTTTTATTAGGCTTATGGTCAATAGGCCTATAATAAGTGCTTTTTTTTCTTAAACAGCTAATAACTTTTCCACTACCTAATCTGTCAAATGCATAAAAAGTAAAAAATACCAAATTATTACCTTTCAAGAGCCAGCTTTCTTACGCTTTCCCTTTGTACTTTAACCATTTCAGCCCTTGTTATTTCAAGTTCTGTCAGCGCGTTTTGCAGGCGGATTTCTGTAGTCTGTTGTTCTGCACACGTAGCTTTTAATCTTTGCTGTTTATCTGACTCAGCCTTTTCAAGAAATTCATCCATTTTTCTGGCCTGTGAAGACATTTGCTGACGTATATGACGTAATTCTCTGATAACTGTGGATGCTACTTCTTCTTTATCACCGTTGAAGCGACACTGAGGGTTAGATATTTGGCTATCAAAACATTGTTTTAGTTTTTCTTCTTAAAAAAAAGAACAAAATCGGTAACAAAATGGTATATGAAATACAGGACAATTCATTATCTGGCCATAGTAGTACAGTCAATCAAATTAATTTTAAGGGTTGCCTCAAACAAGTTGCAAAAGTTTTGATTTTGGTATCATTCGAACGGGAAAAAAATACTCTAGAACATCTACAAAATCTATCAAAACCAGTCGAGGCAAAATTGACGTTTATTGTCTTTTTTTCTAGAAAAAAAGGACTTAAAAAAATTAACTTATGCTTTTAAAAAGTAGGTGATAGGAAAATGTAGTACGTAGATCACGAATATGAGGTCAGTTCAATGTTTTAAGCATCCCTGAGTCGTTTGCCTCCCCTCCCACACACACACACACACTAAGACATACGCGCGAGATAAAACGTGCATTATAATACCTTGAATATTACACGAAGTCAGATACACGCAGAGCAAATCTACAATTCCTATGCGGAAATGCCAGGAAGATGTCACGTCTCAGTATCTTGCATATCCCCCCCCCTTGCGATCACCCAATCAAACAAATGGTTTTACACATCTCAAATTTGTCCAGCATCTACAATGTTCATCAACACTCTTGGTGAGAAATTATTCAATAGATGTGGTGACGCGCAAGAACAAGTTGACCCATTTTGCCGACATTCGAGTTCGAAAGAAAGTGTAAACAGTACTCTTATTGATCAATTTTGTCTTCTAGTTAAGTTTTTAGTTACTTTCAAGATCCAAGGTAGGTTTTACCAATATTTGAAAACCAACAACAATAATTAAAAACTGCTAAATTCATTGACCTCACATGAGAACTTGCTATCGTTTCTATCCTCTAGCCTATGCTTGTTTCTAAGCAAAACATTGGTCAGAAGAGACACTGCCATGAAAATCACTGCAAGGGGACACGCAATTGTACAAACTGTGTGCCCAAGCGTACTCATTTCCCCTTTGCTACTTGGAGTGGCTCTTCAAATGCATCACCACTATTCCTCCAAATTCTTGATTGATACTTTGAATTCGCCTGGATTTTGCTATTCCGATTCTGGAGTTATAAGGTCTGAGAGAAATGCTGCCGGTTATTATGGAATCGAACTGCAAGGAATTACTTCTGACGGTCTGGTCCAGCGCATGGCCGACAAAGTTGATCACAACATATATGATTTGGATGGTAAAAACACATTTCATGGCCTGGGCATCATTCCTGGTGTAACCCATGGGCTTAAAGTCACCTTAACGAGTACCAATAGGTGGGATGGTACCACAGAGGAGATAAAAATAGCTGGAAGAATCCAAATCGTCCATAGAAAGTCAAACAATTCTGTCCTTTCGACAATGTATTAAGATCTTCTTCAACCAGGATTCGAAGAAGAATAAGACTTCAAGCTTAGATGTTCTTTGGCTTACCCCGGGGTACCTCAAGCAACCTAGGCCAGGTTGGACCAGAACCATGCAATCAGTCATGGTCGGAGACCGTCCCTGTAAAGCCAACATTTTCTTTCTTCCTATGATCGATTTTCCTTCAAGCGGCGAGAATTGCATCCTTTCCACACTGACATTTATTGCCCATCAGGGCGAACGGTACGGATTTATTAAGGTTGTAACCTTTGACCAGCCGTTGTGGTGGAAGTCCATGAAGAATATTACTGCAAAAGTACCTGGAAGTAGCGTTGCAAAAGTATTGGTTAGACTAGGAGGATTCTACACCCTCATGATAGATAGATAGATAAGATTTTATTTTCACCCAAATTTTCATGGCACTGCCGAATTTCTTTGGTATAGTCACATTAAAAAGCGACGCAAAATAAAAAGTAAAAAAACAAAACAAAGAAAAAAAAACACATCAATCCTCCTGACTTTCGTTGTACATTTTACAAAGCTAGGTATAAAACTCTTCGCTAACCGCTGGTGGGTATAGCGTATCGGCTGAAGTTTGTCAACAGGCGCTAAAACCCTGCGCGCGAGTCGTTTTGTTGTGGATTGAGGGGAAAAGGGTTTTTTGGATTGGATGGATCAAAGATTGTCTTCCGAAATCTATGCAGAGTTTCTCTCTTCTTTTTTCCTGAGTTTGTATTTTAAACTTTGTCAGCAGCTCTTCATACAACATGTCTGCCTGCTTCGAAACTATCATTAGAGCTCTTTTCTGAGCTCTTTCGAGCCTGGCGCTTTGCTCAGCCGTCAGTCCAAAATGCCATACCGGAGCTGCATATTCCAGATATGGGCGAATAAAAGATGTAAATATTCGGAGGAGGTGATCTGGAGGGGCGCTAGGTTTCGACATAAGCTTGAGCATCTGCAGCCCAGCATTACCCCTTTTTACTAGACTAGTTGTGTTTGCTCCCATTTTAAATCACTGGTTATAATAACTTCCAAGAGTTTAATCTTACTGACTTTAACAGAATCAGAGAAAGTTGGTCGGAAATTAGGTTCAGAAGAATTTAAAAATGAAATAGTTAAAATAGAAGATTTACTGTCATATTTGAATCGGAACATTATCAATTAAAATTTGGGCTTTGCTACATTCGTTTGCTTCACAAATTTCTCCAAGGGTAAGGTCATCAACATATTTCCAACGGACTTCACAATCATTAGCGATATTATTAATCATAACTAGAAACAGAGCAGGACCCAGGATGGTACCTTGAGGTACACCGCAAAAAACTGGCTCAGGTTCAGAGTAAGACTTCTTATATTTAAAAATTTGGAACCTATTTCTTAAAAAACTCTGAATGATTTTCACAACAGCAGGGTTCACTCTAAAATCAATTAAAAGCTTAGAAATTAAAATGTTATGATCAATCAGATCGAAACCCTTTTTCAAATCAATTGTTATTAAGTTTAGCCATTTACCAGGCTCATCAACATGCTTAAAAATAAAATGTAAAAGACTGACTAGATAATGGGATGTTGATGTATTCTTTCTGTTACCGTACTGATGAAGATCAAGGAGGGGTTCAACTTCAGCTTTTAGCCAATTTGCTACAAAGCTTTCGTACATTTTGCTGAACAAGGGGGTCAAAGTGATTGGTCTCAGGCCGTCGAAATTAAGTTCAGTATCATTTTTAGCGATTGGAGTAACATACCCCGTTTTCCATATCTGTGGGTAAACTGGAGAAGTTGAAATGTAATTAAAAATTTGCGTTAGTGGCTTAGTCAATTTGTATGGAAATGCTTTTATAAGTTCAATTGGAATATCAATGGGAGTTTTATTAGTTCGTTTAAGTTTCTTTATTTTACTAAAAACTTGATCTTCAGAAATAGTAGGTAAAGGTATGTCATCATGTGGTATTTTCTGATACTCTTGGGTCGTTTTATTTACATCAAGAGGCGGCAAAGATTGGATTATTCTGGCCAAATGACCATTTAACTGGTTAGCAACTATTTCATCATTAGAATCTGAACAAAAATCAACACCACTAGGGGATTTTCCACATATTCGTTTTACTTCCTTATACCACATGCTAGGCTTTGATTCAAAAGGATTATCAATATTTTTTGTGGTAATACTCAACTGCAGTTTTTCTTGTCATTTTACGTATTTTGTTACGGGGCATATTAGCATTTCCTATTTTCCCTTCTTTTATTAGTTGAATTTTATACCTAGTCAAATCTTTAATTTCTTGGGTTATGTAAGGACGATCTGTGTTGCACCACTTGGAAGTTTTCTCTGGAAAGCATTCTTCATATTTGTTTCTTAATTTATCTTGCAGAAATTTAGCTTTTTCATCGGAGGACTCTAAAATTGCTACCTCATCCCAGGACTCGGATGTAATCCAATTTCCAAATTCCAAGAGACCCCTGTCCGAAAGAGGTCGGTAGGAAACTTTCTCAACTACATATTTTACTTTATACGAAGGTAGTGGGGCCCAATTTATCATGTAGTGGTAGCTACCACCAAGGGGAGGTAGGTCTTGAGGTTCATTATAATATTCTGACAAATTTGTGCAAATTACGTCGAGTTTAGTATTACCTTTAGTAGTCGGAAACTTTATTATCTGCTTGAGTCCTTGACTTCTGAGGAAGCTTTCAATTCTTAGACCGTTCTTATCACCAGTAACGCATATTCCAACATTTGGGTACTTAGAAGTAATAAAATCAACACACAAATCTAACTTTCAGCAGAGACCTTTTTTTGGAAAGGTGCCATACTGGGTGAGCAATAAAACACTCCAATAACAATACCAGTTACAGATCTCGGAAGCTTTTTTTGGTCGAATCATAATCCAAATCATTTCATCATCATCATCAATATGGGGAATCTGTAGTAGCTGCGGCGCCATCTGCTCGTGTACGATACACGCTACGCCGCCACCTTTCTTACATAACAGATGATTTTGATGTCTTAGTTTAATAAATTGTTTGTAACCTTGTATTGTAAGATGTTCAGGACTTTGTTTATGTACTTCTGTAACTGTAATAATATCAGCTCCGGTTACTTGAACATAACCCTCAAGTTCACCCATTTTATCAACGTTGAGACTTTCCGCATTTAAAGTTAAAAGAGAAGGAAAATGAAAATGTGATTGAGGGACTTCATTTTCAATAACTTTACGTTTGTTTACTTTTGTCTGTTTTGGAAGGTCTTTTAAGGCAGGAGAAAAACTTCAGCCTCATTTAATGCAATAACTAGGCTATCTGATTTATCATGAAGGGCTGCGAAACGGTTACGAGACGGAAACAGTGACAAAGGAGCAGAAAATATATTAGCGTTCGTCTCACTATTTGAAGTTTTGGAAACTGCATTGAGCTAATACGCATGGATCATTCTGCTTGCTATCTGAAAATTTTGAAAAAGTTTATGCCAGGGCTTGGTGGGAAAAGGTGGGGGAAAAGTGCGTATGGGAGGGGGAGGGAAACTAAAGGGGAATACTGAAGTAGGGGTATTCAGGGAGGGGGGGGCTTTGGGGATTTTGTCAGTACCACTGGATCTTCGATGGATGGATCTGGACTGAGAGAAATCTTTGAATTGATGTACGCTTCCAATACAGGACCTCACCTTTTAGGTGGTAGGCGCAGCACTTCACTCAATTCTGAAAAAAAAAAAATTGTAGACGAAGATTCAGATACAGAACTTGAATTGAATACACACTTTTATTGAGTACGGTTAAGCTTAGTGAAATCAAAGACCTACATAAGTAAGTAAAGGAAGGACGAGCTTCTCTTGAACATATCCCTCAATCTTCAAGTCTCGTGATAGCCAAAGCTTCTCTGTCAGCTCTTAAATCAGAGTAAAGTTACAAGACTTGAACAGTAAAACTGTGGATGTAGTTAGACATGGTTGCCATTCTTCGAAATTTCAACACAGCTAAACGCAGAAGCCAATGAAAACCAAGCCCCTTACCTCACAGAAGCTGGTAACAACAACTAAATGAACATGGCAAGGCTGTACCTACAGCAGATGAACAGACTTGAACATACAAGCCCAACACTTTACCAGTCTTCCAAAAAAGGTTTGCACGTTGTGAGAAGATCGGGCAGATTTTAGGCCAATTTAGCTATAGATTTGGTCATAGAACAAGAAGTGGTGAGAAGTCTGAAAACGGCAACCAGATTGACTAGAAGTAGAGGAATGACGGAAGTACAGAGACTTCAGTGGGTAATGGGAAGTCCAGCTTGTGCTCACACTAATCCTCTGAGGATAGAACTGACGGATATTTCATATCAAACAAGCGATCTACACAAAGTCTGGTTTTTCCAGGCAGCAGAGGGACTGCAAAGACACACACATGGTTATTGACTTTTTTGAACATTCGTCTCCTTTCGAGGGTGATCCGCCACTTTGAAGAAGATTCTTGACGGAATGGCAAGGAAATCAAAGAAGGAGCATTCGTTCAAACGGAAGGATCAAGCAGTCCTTATGATTACAAAACAAAAGATGGGGGTGAAATCTACCGTGTAGATCCTTCATTGCTGTTTCAGGGTCTTATAACTTTATCCAAAAGACTGAATATGGACGAAGAATCTTCTTTTAAATAAAAACTTCACTCCTATCCAGCGTCACTTTTTGATGTTTCTGGTTTGTTCTGAAACCCAATTAAACAAGAGCTAGTAAAAGCTATCAAGCAACTTTCAGAAATTAACAATATTGCGGGAAAAATTATTGACACTATCGCAAGTCTGACTTGCATCTACGTCTTAGACAGGGGCGCTTTGCTTCACAGGATTCCCAAGAGAAAATAAAGAAACATATTCAGATATCTTTGACCGATACTGGAACTACGTTCCGACCAAATATCGTCTTTGATGGCTACAAGATCGCCATTATCGTCTTTGATGGCTACAAGATCGCTGCTTCGACAAAAGGTTTGACTCACCTTAAGCAAAACCGTGTCACTGGAAGCAAAGTACTGATTACAAAGAAATGAGCCTAACCGCCATAAAAAGAGGAATTTCTTCCGTGCAAAAAGAATAAAACCTGTTTCGTAAATGCACTTTCTGATTTTTAAGAGGCAAAGGTGTGAGAACCATCCAAGGTAAAGATGATGCTTACTTGCTTATTGTGCTAACCGCGATTGAGTGTTCGAAGACTTGGGACACTGTAGTTATCGGTGACGTTACCGACTTGTTGGTGAAGTTATTGTATCGCTGTGTTCCTGAGCACCACAAGGTCCACCTACATAGTGAAACTAAGGCAACCACTTCAGGTGCAACTTGAGACAGCGAAGCCATTGTTAAAAAGATTGGGACTGAATCATGCAAACTGCTTCCTTTTCCCGTCAATATGAGCTTGGCAAAGTGGTTTCAATTAAACGGTTGAGAGACAACGATCAATTTAGGAAAAATACTTATACATTTTCTCGAATTGATGCTTAGAAATAAGAGATTAAAGCAGCGGGAGAGGCGGCACTTTCTATATTGTACAGTGGAAAAGTTGCTGACAATCTTTACAGTTACCGACACCGAGTCTTTCAGCACAAAGTAGCAACGTATGCAGCTTTCTTCCATCCCCAAGACCTACCTTCTACTTCAGCAGCTGAAAAATTTCACTCTTTCGGAACCTATCACCAAGTTCAAGATTAGACCGGCGTTAAGACCCCTGCTCTTGATCCTGAGCATTGTGGATGGATACTCCAGAAGCGCACACTGTATCCTATCCTCAAGCATCCTATCCTCATCGGCACCGAAGAAAATTCTCACCGTCGTGAATTGTGGTTGTAAGGGATCATGTGATAGCGACCAGTGCAGCTGTCATCAAATGTAACAGTGCTTGCAAATCTTGCAAAGGAACTAGTTGCTCTAATGATCAGGTCCAAATCGAGGACGATATGTGATTCATTAGATAAATGTGATGAATCTCCAGTTCTTTTGCAATTTTAAACTATCGGTGATTTTTTCAAGTTAAAATCAATGATTTAGCTAGTTGTGAGAAGTTGCTTAGTGGATGCTAAGAATTTAGGGTGGTCACGTTTAGCGTGGAGCGTGGGGGGGCAGTAAATTGACATGGACAAGAGTTCTTTTCTGCATTAACATTCTAGTTTTTCACGTAATCTTGCTCACAGACCTGTGTCAACGCTTGATTTATGGAAGGAGTGGGGGGGGGGGGGCAACTGAACATGACAAAAAACAAAACAAAAGCAAAACAATTCGGGATCTATGTACCAGATTTACCTATTATGAATTTTCTACACATGCATATTAAGTTGTTTTTAAAAAGTCGTCATTTTAGAAGAAAAGACGAAAACGGTCAATTTCACCTAGCCCGATTTTGGCCAAATTTTTTATTTGCTGTAGAAATATTTTACCGGTTTAAATGGTACCAAAATCAAAACTGCTGCAATTCGTTTGAAGTTAAACCTTAGATTGACTGTAGTATAGACCCGGGATTCTATGTTAGAGTATAATCCTCCAGCTTTCATCTGGAAATTTTAGATATATGTAAGAATTTCATCTGAAGTAACGAAGTTGTTTATACAATTCCTAGATTTCTTCATCTTCTTTTTATTTTACCAAATCTCCCGCAAAAAAAGAAAGAAAAAAAATACACGAAATATATAGGACAGAATTTCCAGAATTTTAATAATCTGCACATTTTGGGAGGGAAAAGTGATATTTTCAACAAGACTCAATAATCGAATTTAATATCCACTTTTCTGAATTCTATAACCTGAAACTCTGTCTAAAGACTGTTCGTCTTAAGGATCGGTTGTGGTTAATGGTACGATCTGATAAGAGGAGTAAATACAGCCCTCTCTACACTTTTCAAGGATTAACAACAAAAGAAACACTTCATCAAACCGTAACACACATAAGAAAATCAGCTCATTATGCTAATCAAATAATTTACAGGCTAATAAAATTGTCTTTCTTACAAGTTACTGACTACACAATATTACCTATGAGACAAGAGCCAATTTGAACATCTTCACTACATTAAGACATTATCAGAAAAAATTTGCCGATTTCAATTTAAAGGACTAAGTTCAAAACTTGCATAATATTTTGAATTTAATTAAACTTCTGTATTTTGCTGAAAAGGTCTTAGTTCCGTATTTTCCAGTAAACACCAACAAATATTACCATCTCAAAAGATTCCATATTTCATCTGAGACGAAATATACCTTACCCTAGAAACATTCTAGAAAATTCTACTACGTAAAATAATTGACAAAGAGCTTGAATCCCAGACAAAATCCTCATGGATTTGCCTAACGGTTATAAATAATATTTTTCTCAAATAGCCAGTCTCAAAGCAACTTGCAGCCCAGAGACGTAAAATATCAAGTATGGTAGTTAAGATCAACAAAACATATCCTAAAAAACCTTCGGTCAATCTTTAAAATAGTTTCGAAAGCTAAAGACACAACAGAAAAGATAGAAAAAAAGAAGAGAAACTAATGGATTTCAGACTCACTGCTTCCATGTATTCCAAAAACAATTTTGGCGGCAAATCTGGATGATCAGGTCTACCCAATTCTGCCTTGATTATCCTACGGAAAGCTTCAAACTTTGTTTCCATTGCATCTAAAATACTCTTCAGAAGAGGCTGAGTTAGACAAGTCGTTGAGGCTGATTGTGTTCGTAGATTTTCATGACAAGTAGAATTACACCTAGAAAAGGATCAATTAGAGCTAAAATAAAGCTACAATTAGAGCTCGTCAGTTTAAAATAAACTGACGAGAATAATTTAATATAACCGAACTGACAAAGAACATTTAATTTGAGTAAAGAAACTTAATACCTGAATAGTAGATTCTAATGATGAACAGAAACAATAGCCAAGAGCTCATATGGCACTTGTGACGAGGTCGGAAGACCCAAAAGCCAAGAACTTCCTCCCACGAAGCTTCATTACAATCTCTCCGTGCTAAGCGTTTTCTAAGATTTCCTCTTCCTCCCTCCAATTCCCCCTAATGTCACCAGATCTGGTCTATGTCAACAGAGCTATGAGACACGAGGTCCTTCTAAATATCAAATTTAATTAAGATCCGATAACCCGTTCGTAAGTTAAAAATATCTCATTTTTTCTAATTTTTCCCGAATTAACCGTCCTTTCCCCCCCCCCCCAGATGGTCGAATCGGGAAACCGACTATTTCTAATTTAATCTGGTCGAGTCCCTGACATGCCTGCCAACTTTCAGCGATTGTTATATTGATCACGCACCTAGTTTCAGATCTTCTTCATGTAAGAACTGGAGTGGACGGGGATCCAAACCAGAGACCTCTCACACCCTAAGCGAGAATCATACCCCTAGACATCAAGCCATACTTAAGAAGAACAATCATTTGTTTAATCGGCAAATAAAATTCTTCTCAATAATCTTGCTCGCTCGCTCCCCCCCCCCCCCCAGATGGTCAAACCGGGGAAAAAACTATTTCTAATTTAACCTCGTCTGGTCCCTAATACGCCTGCCAACTTTCATCGTCCTAGTTTATCTGGAAGTGCCCAAACTAGCAAAAGCGGTACCGACAGACAGAAGGACCGACAGAAATTGCGATCGCCATATGTCACTTGGAAAATACCAAGTGCCACAAAAAACGATATGTCAAAGAAAGATGTAACCAAGAAAAGCCCAGAAGCGTGTTTATTATTTTTTAGTAATTCTAGGCATATGGGCCATAGATATCTATCTTCTATTAAACAGTATTTTTCATTTGTGCAATTCTTAAGCCTCAGAGAAAAAATTGTCGATATTCAACCGCAAAAAATAAGCTGTAGAATGAAACCCGATTAGTCTGTTACAATGCTACAATTATACAGGTTCAAGTTGTGAGAAAATAAGAGTCAAACTTTATTTTCAGGTCGAAAAGACAAAACTTGTTCGACTTTAAACAAACAAACACAAGCAAGAAATTGCCTGTTCCAAATACAATTTCCAGAAGAACAACTTAAAACCGAATGTTTTTTCCGCCCCAAAACTGGATGCAGAATACAAAAATTCTTGATTTCGAAACAGTCTCTCAGCGTTTAATATCATCAAAAACGTTGTGGAGCCCGTGAACAAAATTCAGGAAATGAGAAAAAAATCTCTAAATAAGAGGCAGGTATTGTAACTCGTCCACAAAATTACCATGAGAAAACAAAACTTAAAAAAAACAACAACATAGATTTCTCATTGATAGCAAGACGATATTCGGGGTAATGTAAATGTTAAAACGTGTGTTTTTTGTTCTAAAATCTCCCCTTTGTCGGTTTTTTATAAATGATAGCATCCAAAGGGGAAGGGAGTGAGCGTTTACCACCTAAACCCCCTCCTTTCTCCTCGATTTAGAAAAATACCTGCATCTTCACTATTTTTTCTTTTTTGTTCACGGTTTTAACGAAAAAAAACTGCAAAAAAATCTATATTGTCCTCGCTTCCGTTAAATATTAATTAAAAGGACTTTTCGAAAAGAAGTATAAAAGTTAGGTATTCTTTTCTTACGCCTTAAACTAGGTATTCTTTTTTTTAGACCACACGACCGTTCTATGACGAACAAATAAATTTTCAAATGGGGATAAATCCATTTATTTAGACAGTGAAAAAAAACAGGTACAAAAGTCCAGATATTTCGATCACATATGCAGCGACCGAAATCAGTAGTATTACTAAAATAATATAAATGAAACTGGCATTTTATACACAAAACTTTTCGGGTCATTCACAAAATAGTGAGCTTCCGGATTACTCACTAGATTATTTTCAGAGATAGTTCACTGACAAAGTTCATTTAAAGTTTTGAGGCATATTTGCTTTAATATTGCCCAAAAGTAAAACAAATTTCCAAGGAAAGTGACAAAGCCTTCTGTATCTTCCAATTGCAGAAGAAATGTTGAGTTTATATTTGTTCACTTGGATAGTCCCATTTCCCCATATATACGACGTATTTTCGACGTAACACCTTCAATTAATCTAGTGAATATAGTAAAAATTGTGAAAATAATTCAATTCAATTTCTATTACTCAATTCTATTACTACAATTCAACTCTATTCATTCAATTCTATTTTCTGGTTATTTTTGATTTTTCTCAATTGGTACAAGACCTTCTACTCCCTTCAAAGCTCTTTTGTCTCGGCAAAAAGTTGGAATTTTCCCGTAATGTTGCTTTCCATTATCGCAGATTGAATTTGTAAATCCTATTTCATATTTGCATCTCCTGGTTCTTTTCTACTTTCCTCCAAACTCTTTATTGTGCAAAATAAGTCATCTTCAACTTTTAATTTGACTCTGGTGTCAATTAATTATCAATTCCTTGGGTTGAATCAAACGCCATTCAAGAGAACGAATTGATAGTTTTTCCCGGTCATTTTATTCATTTTACTTGGTCATTCAATCAAGGGATTAGTCAACTACGAATTCTGTCGGTTAAAACCCTTTACAGAACTATAAATATCTTTCTCAGTAAACTCTCTGAATTTGGTAACCAGCAATACTTTTGAAATTTAAAAACATCATCGTTATGTTATATGTGAGAAAATTTTCCACATGGGAGTAACTTTGTATTTTTACTGACTCTGCATATTTAATTAAAATTAATACAACAAGTAATTTATAGAAATATCTTTAAGGAACTACTTAATTCAGTTTGAGAATAACTCTCTTGTAGAAAGCACGAAGTTGGAAAAAGTTGATTTCGATCTTCGAAAAGTTTTCGATTACTGTAGTATCGGAAGCACTATCATGGTTTTCGAGATATCGAATAAAGGAGAATTATTGGAGGATTTCCAGGAGAATAGTTGTCCGTAGGGGAAATTTTCCATTGAAATTTTTATAAATTTATTTCAATTTAGAAATACGATCATTATTAATGCGCAAGGAGAATTTTTTGCGATGAAGAGGAGAGTTTCCACGGGGGAGAATTTCTCAAAGACAACTTTCAGCTGGGAATTTTCCTTAAAGAGGAGGTTTTTTGCAAGAGCAAAGTTCCTACACTTTTCTTGGAATGATTTTTCAGGACTTTTTCATGACATTTTCCGCTAGTCGGTCATGATACAAGTCAAGACATGAAACAAGTCATTACAACTAATTCTTAGCAACATGCCGATAGCATTACAATATCGGGGTATATTTTGAAATAGATATGTTATTGTATCTATATCATATTATCGGTAATATACTTCTGAGGAAATTGTCATCTCTAGCAATCCCACCAACTTTCCTTACTAGAAACGCAATACAACTAACACAGAAGTTAATCTCTTCTTTAGTTCTTACACTGCTATTTCACGTTACGGTATCAGTTTAAAGGTTCAATCTATCACAGTAGAGTTGTGTTTACAACCAGTAAACAACTCTAAGTTTGGAAAATATCAAGAAAAACAGGGAGGAAAAACAGAAACAGGACAAAATAACAGATATAAAAACCGACAAGACAGAACAGAAAAGTTAAATAAAACAAATAATTTGTTTATATTCGAATGTTGTTTTCGTATAAACAGAATAGAAAGAGGTGTCCTGTGGTGGCGCAGTGAATTTGACCTTAGCCTGGTAATATGGGACCCAGAGATCGAATCACGCTGCAGGAATGCACTGCAGGGCCGACGCAAGGACCTTAGTAGTCAAGAAGCGTCGTTAATTCTTAAATAATAATAAAATACTAATAGAAAGAGGAACTTCGAAATAGAAACAGTACAAATGGTTTATTTAGAAGTAGACAAAACATAAATAAATAAACGGCCTATTTAATCACGATTTGAGATTACTTCAGATTCGTATTTTAAATAAAAAAAAAATGTGAAATATAATCTGACAACATTCACAACTAAGCTAACAAACAAAGTGCAATACTATTTTTTAAAGTATTGCATTTTTTCAATCAGTTGTGTTAGGGTAAAAACTGAAGGGAAAAAAAGTATAACACAATGCGAGGGTAATGAAAATCAGTAAATATATCAGCTGATATTTAAGTGTTTGTTAGCTGTAAGACAGCTGATCAAAGTAAAGAGCCAGCAATACGCTAAAACAAAATAAAAATGTTATAAGATTACTATTGTTAAAAGATGTTTAAAAAAAATTCATGCGTTAAATGTTTAACCCGTTTGCGTTAGTTCAAAAGGAAGGTAGAATATATTCCAGGACAACTGAAACGTTTCCAGGATATTTTAATTTTTTTCTTTGCATTTTCCATGTGTTTTCTATTACTGGGAAATTGTTTTTTTTAAATTTCAAGATTTTCTGATAGGCTTGGGATTCCTGGAGGTGGACTGTTCCCACAGGAAATTTCACCCGAATTTCCTTTTTTAAGATAGTCGTAACATGTGACGGGCACGTAGTAGCACAAATAATTTTTAATGTTTTACCTCTAACATTTTAAAATTCCAAGCAAACCAATTACAGAAAAATAAAAATCCAGTGAAACTTCATACCCATTCACCATTTCAAATTCTTGTCCTTGGGCGCATCTAACTTCATTTTCACCATCACACTGAACAGCGTCATCCACGTGACTTATTTTAGAAGCAGCAGAGATAACAGAGCTATGAAAACAACTTTCTTGACTCTACAAAGAGAATAAGTTTTATGATCATCGTTATATGAGAGGAATCTAGAAATAAAAATATAAAGATACCAACATATACAAAATTTTCTCGTATTGGAGATTATCATCGCTGTTTGGCCTGAAAGTCAAATCTGACATTTTCAAATTTATGAAATAACTAGCTCTTGGAGTGGCGCGAAGCGCCCAAACCTAGTTGGTGGGGGCGCTAGTTGGTGGGGGCGCGGACAGTGACGTCACTCGACAGATAGACAGACAACTTATTTATATATATATATATATATATATATATATATATATATATATATATATTTATATATATATATATATACTAGCTGTTGGGGTGGCGCTTCGCGCCACCCCAAAACCTAGTTGGTGGGGGCGCTTCGCGCCCCCCCAAGCCCCCCCCCGCGCGCGTAAGTCGTTACGCGCCATATTAGTTACGCGCCATTGTAGTTGTGTCCCTATGTCCCACCTGTGAATATAGATATATATATATATATATATATATATATATATATATATATATGTTTTTAACTACGTAAAACTGGCGAATATACAACATTCTTTGCTGTCCCATTGTCTGTGCATATAAATAGATTGTCTGGTTTACCGACTCTTGAACATGCAACATATAATGGTCCATGGGAAAACAATCCGTATTCAGATCTATACCTCATGATTCTAATGATTGCCCTTGAGCTTTGTTGATGGTGATTGCTAATCGTCCCCCCTGTGCCCCCCGGCGTCCCCGTTGTAGTTGTGTCCCTGTGTCCGGTCGTCATTTATATTCCCTGTGTCCCGGTCGTCATTTGTATCCCGGTGTCCCGGTCTGTATATACATTCGTTTTTTAGTTTTGTTTTTCTCCTTTATTTTTTTCCTTTTTTATTTTTTTTCTTTTTTAGTTTATTTAGATTTTTAGATTTTTTAGTTTTTTTATTAGTTTTTAGTTGTTTTTTTCTTTTTAGTTTTTTTGTAGTTTTTACCTTCTTTTTAGTTTTTTTAGTTTTTTTTTACTTATGTCCTGGTCGTCATTTATACTCCCTGTGTCCCGGTGCTTTGTTGATTGCTAATCGAACATTCCTTTTGTCCCGGTCGCTTTCTCTTTGAGTGTCGTCATTTATGTAGATTGTCAGGTTTACCGACTCTTGAACATGCAACATATAATTGTCCATGGGAAAAACAATCCATATTCAGATCTATACCTCATGATTCTAATGATTGCCCTTGAGCTTTGTTGATGGTGATTGCTAATTGAACATTCCCTGTGTCCCGATCGTCATTTATATTCCCAGCATCCCGGTCGTCATTTGTGTCCCAGTGCTCCAGTCTGTAATTTCTCTTTGAGCGTCCCGTTCGTCTTTGTTTGATGGTGAGCTTTGTTGCCCCTTGAGCTTTGTTGATGGTGCTCGAACATTGCCTGTGTCCCCGTCGTCATTTATGTCCCCCCTGTGCCCCCGGCGTCACCGTTGTAGTTGTGTCCCGGTCGTCATCCCGGTATACATTCGTTTTTGAATTGGTATATGATGAAATAAATTTTTAATTTTTTCCTTTTTTTCCTTTTAGTTTTTTTTTATTGGTTTTGACCTTTTTTTAGGTTTTTTAGTTTTTTTCTTTTTTCTTCTTTCTCCTTTATTTTTCAGTTTTTTTCCTTTTTTTAGTTTTTTTTTTCTTTTTTAGTTCTTTTAGTTTGAAATTTTTTTTTAGTTTTTTTCCTTTTTTTCTTTTTAGTTTTTTATTGGTTTTTACCTTTTTTTTAGCTGTTTTTTTTTTTTTTGTTTTTTATTTTTACTTTTTTTTTTAGTTTTTATCTTTTTTATTTTTTTTTTATTTTTATTCTTAATTTTATTAGTTTTCTTTTTCTCTTCTATTTTTCAGTTTTTTCCTTTTTGTTTAAGTTTTTTTTTAGTTTTTAGTTTTTTTAGTTTTTTAGTTTTTTTAGTTTTTTAGCTTTTTTATTTTTTTTATTAGTTTTTAGTTTTTTTTGTAGTTTTTGCCTTTTTTTTAGTTTTTTCAGTTT
Organism: Artemia franciscana; assembly: GCF_032884065.1. Lineage (NCBI taxonomy): Eukaryota > Metazoa > Arthropoda > Branchiopoda > Anostraca > Artemiidae > Artemia > Artemia franciscana. The sequence continues at coordinate 32,459,766 of NC_088866.1, forward strand.
TTTTTTTAGTTTTTAGTTTTTTACCTTTTTTAGCCTAACCAGGATTTGAACCTGGAACCTTCATTCTCCGTTCTGACACCCTCTCTCACCGAGTGACTACTCCAGCATGTTCATTTTGGTGTTTTAAATGGTATATTATTAACCAAATTAATGTGTTTTACAATATACTAAGCATCGTCATAACAAACATGACGACAACTAATTTCATGACGTCAGTCAACACAGAAACATGACGTCACCTGATCCACAGATCCATAGACAGACAACTTATTTTTATATATATAGATATATAGATTACCGAAAACAGTTGGCTAAGGTGCATTCAAAGGTAGAATCTGTAGGCCAATTGGAATTTCAATCAAACTTTGATCATCCGGGTCCTGTTAATCCTGTCTTCGACAAAGCTGAGCAACAGTTTTTTTGCAACTATCTAAGAAGTGTGAATATGACTTTTAGACGTAAGAGCGACGACAGAAAAGTTTAAAATTGAACTGTTTTATTAACTTGATTTCGAACTATTAGCTTTTAAGCTTCAGAGATTAACCCTTCGACTGCATTAGGACTGTAAATTCGTAGAAATTCTAGACAAAAAAACCTTTTCATTTTTCAATTATTTTTTGTACAAAAAAATTAAACAGCATACCAGCAGGGTGAGGAAGAATTTTCGACACCCATTACCACGTCCCCCCTTGCACAATAATATTTTTGTGGCTTAAATGGGTTAGATTTAAACTTTGTGGAACAACCTTTGGTCTATGTCTGTTAACGTGCTGTATCTCTTCTTGTTCTTTAGAAAATTACAAAAAACTACAATATTTTCACCATTCTTTTGGTGATGCTGGTAGTTGGGTAAATGACGACAGTGATACTTTTAGGCAATTAAAACATTATGTAGCGATATCAGCTTATTAAATGTCAATAAACTGAAATATAGCATAGAAATGCATTAAACAGTATCTCACATAAAAATAGAACTGGAATTTTGTTGTTTTGTAGCTAGTTTAGAAGGGAAATCTTGCACCAAGATTACCTCATTTCTTTACTAGGTTTCCTCTTTTATCTTATTTTATTTATTTTTTTATAACGGAAACTTTGGAAGCGGCAACGACGACAATAGTCAGGCATGGTTCTGAAACGCGGGTACTTTAGAAGATCAAGGAGGATTTTTTAGACGTTTTCCAGAAGAATTGCCTATGCAAAGTTTTGGACACCTGTTTGACTGACTGAATATATTAAACCACAAGCTGAACAAAAATAACAGTTTCTAACGCTATAGCGACAGAAAGGTTGATATGGCTAGGTAACATTTTAATGATGAAGGACGGCAGATCACCAAAGAACGCCCTTTACACTTATCGATTTAGGGCCAAATAAAAACCAAAGCATCCTTAAATAGAGAGCAAAGACGTCGTAAAAAACAAAGATCTTAAGGACCTAGAACTTCTTGGGAGGGGGTAAATAGGGAAAGTTTGAATATATTCAGATGGAGGAGGATCAAACAGAGCTCTGGTGGCCTCCGGCGGCTAAACTCTACACTGAGTATCAAGAAGAAGTAAATACATTCTAAGTTTAAAAAAGTTTTTTTCCATAGAACTTTGATATGCATATAAAGATAATGTAATTAAGTATTTTAGAATTTATTAAAAGAGATTTGGAATTTCATATTTCCTTTAAAGTGGCCAGTCACTAAATCAAAGCCTGTGATACTATGGATTTTATTTTTCCCCTTAAGTAATTAAATAAAAAGTCGTCCAGTTTAAGATACAAAGTAATTAATACATTTACAAAAAAAGAAAAAGAAACAGGGAATGAAAGTAGAATCTCACATAAATCTGTGACTACAATTTTTGTGCATATTAAGAATTGACAATTCTTTTGTTAACATTTTTCAATCTGAAGAGAATAACCAGTGAACGTTTACCAAAGTCTTTTCGTGGGGCTTCTTGCTATCTAAAAGAACTAGTTGAATTATGTGAATGAAGCTTTTTGGAAGGAATCCAATGCCTACAGTTTACCCCTGGAAGGAATTATTGAGTTTTCAGGCCTTATTCCGAAAAACAAAAACAATAAAAAAACATTTTAGCCTGGTCCAAAGTGGTAAACCAAAATACGGTTGTGGTAAAGCCATGATGCATTCCACAAGGAAACATTTGCTTACCATGATCAATCAGATTTCTTTCTTTTTTTTAGCCTTGGCAATTTATAACTGATAGTTAAAAAATTGAATTAAGGTTCTAATGTGGTTGTTTTGTAGAAACAGCATTAAGTCAAATCGATAATTTTTTTCTAACTTTTATCTTTAAAGCAAAATTCAATGATTATATGTAAACAATAATATGTAATTAAGCATTTTAAAATTTATTAAAATAGATTTGGAATTTCATATTTCCTTTAAATAGGTCATTAAATTAAAGCCTGTGATACTATGGATTTTTTTATCCTTAAGTACTTAAAATGAAAAGTCGTCCAGTTTAAGATACAAAAGTAATTAATACATTTATAAAAAAAAAAGAAAACAAGGAATGAAAATAGAATCCCACACAAATCTGTCGACTACAATTTTTGTGCATATTAGGAATTGACAATCGTTTTGATAACATTTTTCAATCTGAAGAGAATAACCAGTGAACGTTTACCAAAGTCTTTTCGTGGGCCTTCTTGCTATCTAAAAGAACTAGTTGAATTATGTGAATGAAACTTTTTGGAAAGAATCCAATGCCTACAGTATACCCCTGGAAGAAAATTGAGTTTTCAGGCCTTATTAAAAAAAAACAAAAACAAAAAAAAACATTTCAGTCTGGTCCAAAGTGGTAAACCAAAATACGGTTGTGGTAAAGCCATGATGCATTCCACAAGGAAACATTTGCTTACCATGATCGGTCAGATTTCTTCCTTTCTTTTTTTTAGCCGTAGCAATTTATAACTGATAGTTAAAAAAAGTGCTTAGTTCCATACTACGTGAAGCACTACAACGACAAAATCCTCAAATCGAAGTGATAGCTCATCATGTGTGTCCTTTATGTTGCGTCTTTTTGACACAACATAAAGAATTTGACGCAACATAACCTGAATAAAACTTGTTTGTCACTTGAAAAGAAACACTCAGCCATCCTTCTAACCGTTTGGCAAGAAAACGATTTTTGCGGTTCCAACCGTTTTCTGTGGTTCTAAACAGTTCCAACGTTTTGCGAAAAAGCGGTTTCTGCGGTTCCAAACGGAATGCGGTTTTTTATTTAACTAGAAAAGTGTCATGTTCTTTTGATATTGCACAATTTAGAATTTTTGTTTATTTTTGGTATTCTAAGGGACGATAGAGATACCTTTGGTCAGTCCTTTTGAGCGGGCACCTTTTCACATATGGGCCAACTTCAAAACTAGTTCAGAGTACAAACACATAAAAAAAAAGATGTAAGGCCTGAAGCTCATATGAACGAAATGACACGCTCTAAGCACTTTGAAATTTCTCCGGAATCTGGTCCCAAAGGCTCCACAGTATGTGCTAAATATTGACTAAATAAAAAAAATAATGCAATCAAGAATCCTTGATACTCTTTAATTCACAGTATCTTGAATCCAACAACCCACAAGAAGACCAAATTACACATTCTTTTGGTAAATAAACCTCATTCTTCACTCATAGGTTACATGTTTTAAAAATATAACCCAAAATATCCCTTTAGGCATTGCTAAGACATATCTAGACTGTTTAAAAAAGTGCTTTTCAAAATCACATAGAAAAAAATAGGCAATTCTTACTCGGAATTGGCACAAGTGAAAGATAGGGGTTTTGTTTTAAAATCAACATTTACGTGCTTTGATATTGAACGCATTCACTTTAAAGATATTTCACTATGTGAGTAACCTATAATATAAATGTTGTTGGAGGAGTGGAGATGATAAGCCAATTTATCAAAGACAAAAGACATATTACTACACAAGACAGCAAAAGGTTGTCATGCAACACTAGAAAAGTGAAAGGGGCAATCAAAAGAAGATAAAAAGATTTTAAACCAAACAAGGGTTTAAATGAAGAACAGTTAGATTCCCCAATAATAATTCATGTTTTATTATAAAGTTTTAAAAGTGGTTTTCGCTTTTAAAAGTTCACTTTTAATGTTTTAAAAGTAGAGAGAAAGGTTGACATCCAAAATGACAGGGCATTATGAAGCAAAAGACTGAATACGACTGTAAGAAAATAATTCTAAGAACCAAACATTGAAATATAATAATAATAATCTTTATTCTTTCCCTTTATCACAATGCAATAACATGGGTATCGTCAAACAATACCATTTGGCTTTCTAAAGATTCCAAGACTCCCGGAGAATTTCATTTTGATCAGGTCAATATGATGCTTAAATCAAAAGTTCAATCAAACAGGATACCAAAAATAGAGCATAGTGACCTTTACCTCTAGTTGAGCCTCTGGCCATAGTCATCAGAAAAGTGCCCTTTTCATAACTTATTATTGTTTCTTCTCTCAACTTATTGCTTTCATTTCTGGCCCTAGCTATTAATTAATTATCTTTTTGTCTTTTCTTTTAGCTCACTTTAACATTTTCCCTTGTTGGCCAATCTGAGATGAGAAAAATAGCCTTTAATAGATTAGCAAAATATTTCACGCTTACCAAATAGCCTCAATAAGTGGTCAGAATCCCAAGGACAGTCTAATTGTGTAAATATTCAGATATTTTCTGTTTTGTAACCAGTTCATTTGTGTACGTTCAAAAGACTACAGGAAGATTCTTACTATTTACAGGTACCTATTATATTCTAGCCTAGTTCATATGTTTGGAAAGTTTGGTACAATATTATCATAGGAGGGCTACTCTCCTACATGATTGAGATTCCTTCTAAGAGAGAAGATATTTGGAGGCATGGTGCAAAAGACTGGGCCAGTTTTTGAGTACTTTCTCCCCAGCCAACCACCGAGCGCATCGGTCTTAAGTGACGTTACGAGTAGACGCGCCAAAAGTCGTTCTCTGAGATATATTAAATAAAAAAACAAGTTTTTTTAAATGAAAGTAAGGAGTGACATTAAAACTTAAAACGAACAGAAATTACTCCGTATATGAAAGGGGCTTTTCCTCCTCGACACCCCGCTCCTTACGGTAAAGTTTTGTATTGTTTTAAAAAGTAGAGTTGCGAGAAAGAATCAAACTTTAGCGCAAGGAGCGGGGTGTCGAGGAGGAAAAGCCCCTTTCATATACGGAGTAATTTCTGTTCGTTTTAAGTTTTAATGTCGCTCCTTACTTTCATTTAAAAAAAACTTGTTTTTTTATTTAATTTCTGAAAGTTTTTGAATTAATGCATGTCTGATTTTGGCTCTCCGTACATAAATTATAAAAATGGAATTTGCATATTAATTCATTTTTTTGGCTAAATGGCTTTCTCTTAGTTTTGATCAGATGATTTTGAGAAATAAGGGGTGGGGAAGGAGGTCTTGTTGCCCTCCAATTTTTCGGTTACTTAAAAAGGCAACTAGATCTTTTATTTTTAACGAATGTTTTTATTAGTAAAACAAAATACGTAACTTAAGAATTAACTTACGTAACAAACTTTTATATTCTTATATTTTTGATTATATATATGAGGGGGTTGGTCCCCTCGTTAATACCTCGCTCTTCACACTAAATCTTGTTTTATCCCAATTCTTTAAGAATGACCCCTGAATCAGAAAGGCCGTAGAATAAATAGTTGAAATTATTTAAAAAAAATTTAGCATAAAGAGCGAAGTATTTATCTCCTCCTAAATACCTCGCTCTTTATGCTAGAGTATTTTTAGAACCCCTCATATGCGTAATAATCTCTGTTCGTTTTAAGTTTTAATGCTTCTCCTTACTTTCAATTGAAAAAACTTTTTCATGTTTACATTTTCATTGTTTTTTTTTATAGTAATGCTAGAAAGTCCTGCGCCCTTTTCATTGAATTTCTCTTCCCCCATGAAATATTCCTCCAAGGAAAGATCCTCCCATATAGCCCCCTCCCCTGAACCCCACACCCAAACCAAAAAAATCCCCCTGATAACGTCGGTACACTTCCCAGTAACCATTACTGTATGTAAACATTGGTCAAAGTTTGTAACTTGCAGCCCCTCCCCCAGGGACTGTGGGGGGTAAGTCATCCCCAAAGACATAGTTATTATGGTTTTCGACTATGCGGAACAAAATGGCTATCTCAAAATTTTGATCCGTTGACTTTGGGGAAAAAATGAGCGTGGGAGGGGGCCTAGGTGCCCTCCAATTTTTTCGGTCACTTAAAAAGGGCACTAGAACTTTTCATTTCCGTTAGAATGAGCCCTTTTGCAACACTCTAGGACCACTTGGTCGATACGATGACCCCTGGGAAAAAAAAATAAAAATAAAAAAAAAATAAAAAATAAACACGCACCCGTGATTTGTCTTCTGGCAAAAAATACGAAATTCCACATTTTTGTAGATTGGACCTTGAAATTTTTTCTATAGGGTTCTCTGATACGCTGAATACGATGGTGTAATTTTCGTTAAGATCCTATGACTTTTAGGGGGTGTTACCCCCTATTTTCCAAAATAAGGCAAATTTTCTCAGGCTCGTAACTTTTGATGACAAAGACTAAATTTGATGAAACTTATATATTTAAAATCAGCATAAAAATTCGATTCTTTTGATATATCTTTTAGCATCGAAATTTCGTTTTTTAGAGTTTCATTTACTATTGAGCCGGGTCGCTCCTTACTACAGTTCGTTACCACGAACTGTTTGATTCAAATTTTACCTTTTCAGAAACCATTCAGTAGGTTATGAAGACATAACTGTACGAGCCATAATTTAATTAGGTTGTTTTATATAGGTTCGAGAGAGTGCACCTCAGTATTGCTGTGGCCTCCTCCTTTGCAACTAAAAAGTTCTGCTTAAAAACCTCTTGAAATATTTATTTCATTTTAGCCAGAGCTAAAGTCAGGGTTTATAACGAAGTCAGGGTTCAAGTCCTTATTTTAGCTTTATTATTCTTGTAATAGTCATTTCTTTTTTTTACATTACATTTTTTTATACAATTATATATTTGTATACTATAAAAAGAAAAAAAAAAGCTTTTGAAATAAGCAGTGTGGTCCGAAAACGTAATTAAAAAAAATGATGATTTAAACTCAAGCTGACTCATACAGACTTTTAGCTACAGTGCCATTTATACTAAAACTTTCTCATTCTGAATTAAATAAGTGACGGTGATAAATTAACTTGTTGCATACACATCTCATATTTAATGTTTCATTGTAAATGATACAGATATGACATAACACGATATATACAGTGAAAACAGTACTTATTTCAAAAAACGTTGGATTCCAGAAAGATCGATAATACAACCGATTTTCTAAATGTATTTATATTATATATATAATAATAAGTTGTCTGTTTGTCTGTCGATTGACGTCATGTTTGTGTGTCCACTGACGTCATGTTTGTCAACTGACGTCATTATAAGGATTGAGCTGTATGTCGTCATGAAGTCGTTTGTCGTCTGACGTCATGTTTGTCGACTGACGAAATTACAGACTGGGACACCGGGACACAAATGACGACCGGGACACAGGGAATATGAATGACGACCGGAACACATCATATACCAATTCAAAAACGAATGTATTCAAGCCGAAGTAGCTGAGTTGGTAAAGCGTTATGTTCCAGGTCCGAGAGGTTCCAGGTTCGAACCTTGGCTTTAGCATTAATACAAAAGAAGAAAAAAAAACTAAAAAGGGAAAAACTATAAACAAAAAACTAAAAAGAAAATACTTTAAAACTAAAAAAGCTAAAAAACTAAAAAAAAGGTAAAAAACTAAAAAAGAAAAAAAAACTAAAAAAAATTAAAAAAAGGTAAAAACTACAAAAAAAATAAAAAGAAAAAAAACAAAAACTAATAAAAAAACTAAAAAAACTAAAAACTGAAAAAGAAAAAAAAGGAAAAAAACTGAAAACTAAAGGAGAAAAAGAAAACTAAAAACAGGGACACAGGGAATATAAATGACGACTGGGACGCTCAAAGAGAAATTACACACTGGGACACTTGGGGGGTAATTTAATTACACACTTGGGGGGTACAAAGCGCCCCAAACAGCTAGTATTATATAGTTAGATGATCTCAACCCATTTTCAGCTCTTGGCAAGCAATATATTGGCTACATTGTATTGATGACGCAATTTGTTGATAAAATTTTGAACCTTATTTGGAACTTCCAGGTTGGAAAGCATTTTATACCCTAAGTACATTGAAAATCAGGAAAGGACAAATCTTATGATGCTCTTAGGGCATGATGCTCTTAGAAATCATAGAATGTTCCAACATGAGCTTCACTAGTGAAAATGAGGGAAGAAGAGAGGTAGTATAATTTAGATGTTAGCTCTTCCTTCTACCCCCCCCCCCCCCCAAAAAAAAAAAATGTGACAAACTTAGGGGGTTCCGCCCACCTCCCGTGCTCAAAACTAAATTCCAAATAAATTATGTTATATATTGATGCAAGCTGGAGGTCAAATCCATAAACAAACGTGGTACGATGCTTATTTATGTGTACATTTTTTGTATTTAGGCGGGTTTATCTCTTATAACCCAATCTAAGTCAATCCCTAGAAAACATAGTAAATCTTTCAGTGTACCTTGTTCATTATCCTCCCAGTTCTATGACCATCCATCTCTATATCCAATGAATCTAATCGCTTTAGCTGGTGCTCATTTGAACTCTGTTCGTGATTGGCCACCCATGCTAGTACCTCAAAAGACTTACTAGAAGTAGGTGACGATGGTCTCTCTGATGCTAGAGACCTTTCTTCAAGGAGTTCCTTGCTTTTATGATGTTTAGTCAACAATTCATCAACAACAACTTGTTTCAGATCTATGTTAACAAAAGATGAAATCTGACCATCAGCCGATGAGGTCATAGTACCACCCGACGAAACAATTGTATTGCTGATTGGATCTGCTATTTCTTTTGTAGATGAATGAAGCCATATGTCAAACGACGTTTCTCGAAGATGAGCAGGGAAAACATCTACTCGCACTGCCTCATTTGTTGACAAAACACGTTCAGCAGCAGTCTAAGAAAAGAACAGATCTTCCATAATAAAAACTTAACCATTATAATAAATAAATTAATAAATAGCATACGATAACTGTTATCCAATGTCATAATAATATGATATCATAATCAACAAAAAATACAACAAAAAATATCTGTAAGACTATCATCAAACTTTAAAATATATAATTTTAATTAGTAGACGAAAAAAAAGGCCTGTGATCAATGACGAGATTTTTCTTACGTTTTTTTGTATAATTTACTATGTAATTTTCTCAGTTTTTGCCCGTCCTCCTGAAATGTATATTTTCTTGTTTGCAAAACTTATTAAAGCCTTAGATCTTTTCAGGTTCGTTGTTCCTATTCAGCTACAATGTGGCATTTATGAGTACCACAAAGAAAATTGCATAATCTCCGAGGAAGAGTCAAGCTTAGAGCTTCTTGCTGATCGACAAATTTAGAATACGATTTCTTGAATTGAGAACCAACCAACTTTTCGTTTGCGAAAGAGGAGAAAATCTCCAGTCTTCATAAAACAGCATACGCTGGGTTTTTTCACATGTTTTGTTTGACTGGCTCTTTGGCTAGAAGACCTTACCTTAGACCTTCCTGTGCCTCAGGAGGCAATAAGGGCATCTAAAAAGAGTCACCAGTTTTCTCTCATCACTGCGACCACCCAGACATCTTCCCATTCAGATTGGATTGAGCCATTGAGGTTTGGTAGGTCAGCCCAGTAGCTGCTTCGTAGGGTGTTTTAGGGGCGTCCTCTTCTTCTGGTACTACGTGGCTGCCACTGAAGGACAACCTTTGGTAGTCAAGTTTCAGGCATGCGAATCACACGACCAACGTATCTCCACTTCCTATATTTGATCACTTTGGTTACCAGTGGCTGAGATGTCTTCTGTCGTATAGTAGCGTTTGTTACTTTTTGGACCAGTGAATATTTAGAATGCGCCTTAAAAACATATTTTCAAACGCGAGGAGTTTCTTTTCAAGTATTTGATCTATGTGCCAAGTTTCAAAACCATAGCAAAGCGTTCAGAGGATGTTGCTGTTGAACAGCCTCAGTTTAAGTTGGAGAGATTACATCTGGCTGCGCCAAATTTGAGACAGTCTACTGAAAGATGCATTAGCCTGGCAAATTCTTAGCTTGACTAAGCTAAGAATTTTGAGTCTTCATTTAGTCTTCAAAGTGCGAACGCCTCTTGGGATTTATTGGATTGTACAGTCTGCTTTGGACTTGTATTAATTAAGTGCTGTGAACTTGAATTAACTCAGTGACCGTAGCTAATTCAGTTATTTCATAATATTTGCTATGGTGGAACTTGACCTCAATTCAGAATGAAAGCTTTTTTTATTTTAAACTTGCATTTTAATTCAGTGGTTTAAACTCAAATTATTTCAGTGAATTAGATGATTTTTGATTTCATATCATTAAAAAGCGTACTTGGAAAAAGCAGAAGAGGAGAGGGATCCTCCCGCAAGTGACGTATTGTTACCCGTAAATTAAGGGGAATAGTTGAAGGGGTCCTTACGCTTCCCTTGTTCCTGGGCTCCTTCATTCATTCAATTAGTCAATCGGTGCAAGGAAAATGGACTGTGATATTGAACCTTCGGAATGTTTAGTTTTTTCCCCCGTTCTGAACTTTCTTCAGTATAGCTTGGAGAGAGGAGTAGAAGATGCAGTTATTTTGAAATCAGCTGTTGACTTTTTTCAGCTGGCTGATATTACGAAGGGGAAGAAGCTGCTGTGGGAAAAGCTGTCAATTACGGATACTTGTCCTAAACGACCAGGACCAAATGCTCTAATGAATCACCTGAAGGACATGCTTGATTAGTTTCAGAAAATGAAAACTGAGCCTTTTCCTATCATTCCTGTTTTCGTGAAACGTTCCCCCACAGAGGTTCCGTGTTTGCCTGGAGTAACCTATCCTAGGCTCTCGGCAAAAATTAATACTTTTCAATAGAGATTGTTACAAATTAAAGATAAGGAGACTGCTTATGATCTCCACTTCCCGGGATTACCAGGGGACGGTGCTGCTTCTATTTCAGTTGTAACGAATCAAGCGACAATTGTTATCACGAAGACACCGCGTGATCTTGACAATCCATCGAAACGAAAAGCTGTGATTGATAAATTGGCCAATATGAATGTGGTGAGAATATTCGCACCTCTGGAGACAGAATAATAGTGAATATTGATAGCGTTGCGGCAAGCAGCTTTTGCGATTGAGCCCGATCAGTCTTGCGTGGATCAGATGTGAAGGTTCTGGAGAGGAAGTTCTACGGAATCGCAAAAGGGATTGGCGACTCGTTTGATTTATCTCTGTTGAAGAACTGTTCCGGAGTTGCTGAACCACCCAGATTGGAAATTCCCGGTGTGTCGAGATCACTTTTAGTGATCAAGGGTCTCTTATTTCGGCTCTTAGACAGGGTTTGAAAATTAAATATGAACTGATCCGTGTCTATGAATTTAAAAAAATCCCGAGATGCTGTAACAAATGCCAGTATCCTGAACATCTAATTGCTAACTGTCCTAATACCTGCTATAAATGTGCGAGATGTTCTGATCGTCATGATTATTGCAAAGACACCCCATGTACGGATCCGATAAAATGCACAAACTGTGGTGATGATCATGCAACATTTAGTTTTCGCTGTCCTCGTCTCCAGGCTCTTGTTAATACCATTACAGGGTGCCTTCATAAATGAACTGTCGCATTATTTCGATGGGCTCGTTTAACATTAACGAGACTAAAGACAAAGAGCCAAGCCCTGAGGAAAAGTTGAGCCGTTTTGATGTCCTTCTCCTGCAAGAACACTTGCTCCCTACCTGCAGCGTGAACTTTTTACGAAGGAATCGTGATCACATTCTGTTCAGTTCCAATAGTAGACAGACTCGGGGTAGGCCTTCTGGTGGCCTCACGTGTTATACCAGACGGACTCTTGTAGATTTATCACCGGTGTGCTATCACTCATCCGAGCATTTTCTGAGTTTTGCCAAGTCTTGTGATAAGCTACAAGGTCCAACTGGCGGAACTGAATCTCTTGGGTATTCATGGCTTCTTGCCGGTGATCTAAATTACAACATTCACATATCATCCACTCGATCTGAGACCCTGCTAAATGCTCTACCAGCTGCGAATAGGATTATAAATAAAGCTCGCAGCTTCTCTTATATCCATAATAGTGGAGCAGTTTCAGATTTGAACAATTGTGAGTGTACACCCCTTCTTCATTCCTCTGATATTCATGTCAACGATGAGGAAAGAGACTATGACCATCTCACTCTCAATTTAGATCTACCTATTAGCTCTACAATCAGTTTCAGTGCACCTCCTAAGCCTAAGAAATGGACTTGCAAACGTGATTGGGATAATGCAAATTGGTCACTCTATTTTTCGACTCTTGCTTTTCTGCCATCCACTATTTCGATGCCTTATCATCTTCTTTGCGCTGGTTATTTTGCCTGTGACGCTCGTGGTAAGTTAAAACTATTACAAAAGAAATATCGTTTCTCCAATTAAACAGGCTGAAGCAATAGCTGTTCCGTTGATTAGCGTGCGACTTAACACCCGTGAGACGTTTTGGAAGTATGAACCAGAACTTATGAAAGTGAAGAACCAAGCCAAGTTTTGGTTGAAAATGTGGATTGCTTGCGGTAGGCCTTCCAGTGGGCAAGTTTAAGTATCAAGGAGAGAACAAAATCGGCTTATAAGCGTCATCTTCGTGTAGTTCGGTTTTCGGGCGCTGCATAAACAGTGGCAAAATGTGCTGAATGCGTCGAAACTCGAAGAATCTTCTTCTAGTGATATTATTCCAAGATTGTCGTGGATTAAACATTATACGCGCATCTTTATCGCAATTAATTATGATATTCATAGCCGTTTTACTGCTTTAGTGGCGAAGGTTCTTTCTAATAGTGTGAGCCAAAAGACAGACAATACCTGTTGATAAATCTAATATTGTGAAATCTCTTCGACGGTTAAAGTCAAATTCTTGTGACTTTGATGATATTTCTGTGGCTCATCTTGATCCGAGGTCAGCTGAACTTCTATCGCATCTTCAATTATTATTTCAGATGTGCCTTTCAAGATCTATTGTTCCTGATTCATTCTTATATAGAAGTGTAACTTCTATACTAAAAAAAGGAAAAGATCTAAATTCATATAATTCGTACAGGCCGATTACCGGCGCCTGTACTCTAAGTAATTTATTTGACCATGTTCTACTTCCACATATCGATGAACTTCTTAATTATGAGGCTAACTAGTTCGGCTTCAGGTCAGGTCTGAGCTGTCAACATGCTAATCGTGTTTTAGCACAACTTATTAAGGAAGCCACTCGGAGTAGTTATAGTCTTCATTTTTGCACCCCCAATATATCTAAAGCATTCGATAGTGTTTGCCATGGTCAAGCTTGGTATGCTCTTAGTCAGCTTGGTGTAAATGAGTCTGTGATTCTGGTTTTGAAGTTTTGGTATTCAAAATCTTATTTAAGATTAAAGTCAGGAAATGGTGATTTTTTCGGACACATACCAGTCAAGTGTGGAGTTAGACAGGGGGGATTTCTCTCTCCTCATTTCTTTAATGCTTCCATTGAAAATGTTTTGTCTGGTATGCGTGGTTCTTGTTTTACAGGATTCACAGACGTGTCATACTTAGTTATGCTGACGACTTGCTTCTTATTAGCCGAACTAAGGTCAGATTAGCATGTTCTGTGCAATCCGTCGCTGATGCATTTGCAAGAATTGGATTATTGCTAAACGTAGATAAATGTGAATTTCTTATATTTAATGGGGTTAGTTCACCTCATCCTTTGGATACCAGTTCTTTTTCCGTACTACAACTCACTTATTTTCGATGGCTTGGGATTTCTGTTTACAATTTTTTAATTTCTTTTCGTTTTCAGACAATTCGGGATATGCAATTTAAGCTTAAACAGGGGTATTCTAAAATTTCTTGAAATCGTGGAAATTTCGGGCGACAAGCACTTACAAAGCTCTACTCGAGTTTTTGCGACCATTCTGTGTTATTTTGTGCTTGGTTTTATATGCTTCTGAATAAAGGTGACGTAAAGAGGGTCAAGACGGGTTACTATCGGTATTGTAAGTTCTTACTTTATATACCACCATCATTTTGGAACCGAAGGTTAATTAGTAATTATCAGTCACAAATATTTTTCATTTTTCTCGGATATTATTCTCTCAGTGTAAAAACTAAGTTCAAGATTAATTGACAAAGCGCCAATCCGTCTTGGTTCAAACAATCATCTTATCCGCCTTTAAATCTTTAATTTTGTCCTTATACTCCACTTTTTCCCTTTTGTAAGTGGGTAAGAAATAAATTATTATTTACTATTATTACTTCTCGCTGAAACGATCCTGATTTATGGATGGGACTTCCTAAGCACTTCTTCTGGTTATTGCATCGTAGGTCGAGTGGAGATCCAGTGTTTGCCATACTTTTTGTTTTCTCAAAATTCATCTTAAGGCCATAAGGTTTGGCAGCGTCCCTGACTTGATAAAGGCAATGCTAGAGCTTTTTTTTTGAAGGACTCTAGGAGGCTGATATAGTAAGCGAAATCGAAATCTCTGAATCTCTTATTATCCAACTGGATTCCATGTCCGTCGCAGGTCCATATAATATAATCACCGATAAGAATAAACAGCAGTGGTCATAGCACACAACCTTGTTTCACAACTATTTTGGAAAAAAAAAATAACGGTTAATCCCGTCACTTGTCTTCACGCAGCATTCTGTGTCTTTGTAGAAAGCTTCATGATTCGAGTGAGCTTATCAGGAATACCGCAGTATTGGAGAACCGCCCAAAGTATTTGGAAATATGCCGAGTCCAAAGCTTTCTTGAAGTGTATAAAGACCTACCAAAGTTTATTGCGTCATTCATTCGCTTTTTCCAGCAGCATTCTAAAAGTAAATACAAGATCAGTGCATGATCAGTTTGTCCGAAATCCATGCTGCTCCTCTCGGAGATGTTCGTTCAACGTTGGTTGGATTTTATAAAGGAGTATAGTCGCCAATAGTTTGCTAGGTATGGATACAAGGCTGATACCTGTCCAGTTTTACCCCTTTGAAGTAACGCCTTTTTTTAATATTTTGACGAGAGTACTTTTGGTCCAATCCTTAGGAATTACTTCTGTTCTCCAAATTATAGAGAAAACGTGATCTATACAGTTATACATGCAGCTACTGAGCATTTAATTATTTCAGCAATTCGGTCTTTCAAAGGGGACTTTCCAGACGTCAGATTCTTAGCTGTCTTTAGTATCTCCCCACTTGAGGGTTCTTTAATATCAACGGATAGATTTAGAAATGGTGTGTGTGGTATATCTGTATTTCTCGCAGGTGGTGGTGTGTTTAACAACTTTTTGAAATGCGTCACCCAGGCTTCGTTCACTTTATCAGGGTTAGTAAGAAGTCGTCCAAATTCTTCTTTGACGGGTGCATCTGTCATTTGGACATTTTTTACTATCTTATTGGTGTTGCAATACACTGACCGTCTAGCAGCTTATTCAGCCTTCTGAGCTTTCTGTTCAAGGCTACGGCGTTAATCAGCACGGACACTCTTCTTCATAGCCTTATCAAGCATAGCATACTCTAATCCAACAGGGTGTCTCGCATCAGAGGAAAGAGTGTTGAGAGATTTCATTTTGCTAGTCCTCTTCCTGATCAGATTCCACGATTCGATGGAGATCCATTCATCCTTTGGCGACTTTTTTCTACCGAGCGTTTCGTAGGCAGTATTATTGTAGGATTTTCTGATAGCAGTTCGAGCTGTATCTGGACTTTCATCTCACATCGGACCCAGGGTTACCAAAGTGGTCGATCTGGTCTTTGTGAGGCCATCAAGAGGAATAAAGGAATTTTTATTTCTAAACAAGTTCACAACGATAGTAACAAACCTGTAAACCAGCCAGCTGAATCTTTGTGCAAAAATAAAAGATTAATCAGACAACAATTAGAGTTTTAAACAGTTGCCACAGTTGCATTTTAGTCCCGTTTTCAGAAAAGAAGACTACTTTTTAAAATTGTATAATTTAAGGTGTAAAATCAAGAAAAATACTAACTTTAAGATGTATTAATGCATTTTCTGTCTCTTTAAAGTAAATTGTGGAATTGCAGTTTTTCAGAATAAGCTAACGTTTTGGACTGAGTCCATTGGTGAACAAAGCCTCGATATAGTCGGAATTGACAAATTAAAAAAAGATTAGTTAATTCTTTTCAGTGCAGATTTTGATCAGTCTTAAAGCACACAAAACCTCTAGTTAAGATTAACATATTTGAAAATCCCCGCTACTACTTGATGATCTAGGTCTTTTTTATTCTTACATTTAGTCTATAGTAAAAAATACATAGTCGAGACGATCTGGACACATTTGATTCAAGTTTACAAATTCTTTTTATTTTAATCAAGCACTGAGACACAATACTGACTTGGGTATAAATAGCCTATATATAGGCGCCCAGGGATTTTCTTACCCAAAAACAAGAGCCAAGAGCTTATATGGCACTTGTGACGAGGCCGGAAGAGCCAAGAGCTTCTTCCCACCAAGTTTCATCATGATCTTCCCACTCTAACTGTTTTCCAAGATTTCCGGTTTCCTCCTCCAATTCTCCCTAATGTCACCAGATCCGGTCGAGATTTAAAATAACAGCTCTGAGACACAAAGTCCTTCTGATTATCAAATTTCATTAAGATCGGATAACCCATTCGGAAGTTAAAAATACCGCATTTTTTCTAATTTTTCTAAATTACCAAATTATGTACCCCCCAACTCCCCCATGGAGAGTGGATCCGGTCCGGTCTTGTCAATCACGTATCTATGACTTGTGCCTATTCTTCCCACCACCACCAAGTTTCCTCCCAATCTGTCCCCTCTAACCGTTTCCCAAGATGTCCGGTCTCCCCCCCCCCCAACTCCCCCCAATTAAACTGGATCAAGTCGGGATTTAAAATGAGAGGCCTGAGTTACGAGGTCCTTCTAAATATAAAATTTCATTAGGATCTGATCATTCGTTCATAACTTAAAAATACCTCACTTTTTTCTATTTCTTCTGAATTAGCCCCCCCAACCCCGCAACTCCCCCAAAGAGAGCGGATCCGTTCCGGTTTTTAATCACGTATATAGGACTTGTGCTTATTTTTCCTACCAAGTTTCATCCCGATCTCCCCACTCAAAGCGTTTTACATGATTTCAGATTTCCCCCACCAATTCCCCCAATGTCATGGGATCCGGCCAGAATTTAAAATAAGATTTCTGAGACACGATATCCTTCTAAATATCACATTTCATTAAGATCTGATCACCGGTTCGTACGTTAAAAATACCTTTTTTTCTAATTTTTCCGAATTAACCGTCCTCCCACTCTCCCCTAGATTGTCGAATCGGGGAAACGCATATTTTTAATTTAATCTGGTCGGGTCCCTGATGCGCCTGTCCAATTTCATCATCCTAGCTTATATGGAAGAGCCCTTACTAGCAAAACCAGGACAGACAGAACTACAGACCGACAGAAATTGCGATCGCTATATGTCACTTGGTAAATACCAAACGCCATAAAAACCATTTAGGTCACGAGTTTGAAATAAGTCGGTTAGAACCCTAATTTTGGGGAAAAAACTCGTGTGACGTTAGCGACGACAAAAAACTGAGTGAACTTATGTTTATATAAATTTCAACAGCATAATTCAAATCATGTTTCCCCTGTGAGTGGTCGCATCGGTTTTAGTGAATGCAAAATTACACAAGAGGGTAAAACAATTTGAACAAATAAAGAAGAAGGCATGGAACAAGGAACAGCAAAAATCACTCTGAACAGCTAGAGAAAAAGGCATTGAACAAAAAACAGCGAAGATCACATTGATTTGCAAACGAAAATGCTACACAATAAAATCTGAAGTTAGAATTGCAAAACTACAATAGATTCAAGAAAGAGAATTCTTAACTCGTCTGTGACCGATAAACAGAAAGGATGAATTAATTTTTAGTGTTAGTGACGCGTTCAAAATTACAGAAGATGACACATGACTTAGAAAAGCAAAAGAAAAGGACATAGAACAAGAAACAGCAGCAAATCATCACATTGAATTCCAAACGGAAATGTGACTTAAAACTAAAAATAACACAATAATTATTCTATTGTATAATTTAGATAGTTCAAAAATTGCAATAGAATAAAGAAAAAAGTGGAAAGGCAGGCAGAATCGTCACCAGAATAACACGAAAATAATGTTAAAAAGTAATAAATTGGAGAAACCAATAATTTGCCAATTATTAAAAAGGATCCGCAAAAGTAATAATTGGCAGAAAAAGCAGCTTACCTCTAAGATTTGTTCACTGGCAAGGATTTCACGAACAATTGATGTTCCATCAGCTGTAGGTTGATTTCTAATAGAACTATCCATCCTTAACTGTAAGAAGAAACAGTAAAAAGAACAAAAAAATGATGGAATGAACAAACTGAGCCACTGAAAAAGAGCTCTAAATTCTAAGAAATTATTAAAAGAAGAAAAAAAATCAATATTTATCAAATTTAAAAGATCAAATGTCCAAAGAAGAAACAAGTCAAAGCTGGGAATATTGCATGTACTGCTGAATAAGTGAACACTCTTACCTTTACAAAAAAAAGCAAACACTTTGCAATTAAAATAGATGTGGAGCCTTAGAAAGTGTTGTAAAAACCTTTTTAACAAAAACAACGCTAACTTTGGTAGAAAAAATCTTATTAAAAAAAAAGGAAAAAATGGGCATGTTTAGCTGGGCTGTTCGAGACTTGGCTAGGTAAAAATTTTTAGCAATCATTCCCAGGAATAAAGGGATAGTAATTTTTCACAGAAGAGGGAAGAAAGCTGTAGAGGACCCAATAAGAGGGCAAAAAGGAGCTTTTCAGTTGCTGATTTGAAACTGACACCCACAAGTGTCAGGGTTTGCAGATGGGTTGAAGTAGAAAACTATTCAGGCGTAATTTGTCTCGATTGTTTATTTGAATTATAAGTTTCAGAATTATACTATAGATTTAAGAGAATTCTTGTTTTTGAAAGAGGGGGTTTAGGAGGCCACAAAATGACCAGTAAACAGTTTGAATTTTGTCAGTTGAAGACACCCTAAGGACCCCAAGCCACGAGGACTCTCATATAAAACCAGGCTGGGCATACTCCCTCCCCCAACAACAAAAATGAAAAACGGCTGGAAACAAAGTATTTTCCTAATCAACCTGAAATGTATATCCCTAGGTCCCTAGAACAAGAACAGTCTAACACAAAACAAAATGGAAGGAACCAAGTGTTTCCTGATGGAATTTGCCACCCCCACCGCCACCCCACATACCCTGAAATTTCCCAGCAATGTTCATAAGGCCTGGTAACTGGTGATTTTAGGAAACCACTAATTAAACAACTGTATAAGAAATGTGATAAGAGTGAGTGTAGTAATTATCGAGGCATTAGGCTGGTCTCTTTAGGTAGCAAATATGATACATTTTAGATTCAGATGTGCTGTGGACAAAGTTATAAGAGAAGAACAGTACGGTTTTAGAAAGGGTAGAGGATGAGTCGACCAAGTTTTCACTCTTAGGTTAATAATTAAGAGGTGCCTAAGTTATTGAACACCTTTGATGCTCAGTTTCATATATCGTGAGCAAGCGTTTGATTCTGTTGATAAAAGAGCTTTAGAGAAGGTCTTATCCTTGTATGGTAAACCAAACAAATAAATTAAAGTTACTAGCACAGTGTACAAGGATAACACTGCTGCGGTAAAGGTAGAAAATGAGGTTAGCAGCTGGTTTTGTACAAAATCAGGTGTTTAGCACGGTTATGTTCTAGCCCCATTTATAAGGATTATTTTGATGGACTCTGTCTTCAGGACCACAGGAAAGGCAATGGGATAATATGGAATCAAATGGGGAAGAAAAACTTTCCTGGACTTAGATTATGGTGATGATTTACGCATCCTAGATGAAAGTTTAAGCAAAATGAATGAACACCTTTCGAGGTTTTGCAAATTCAGGGTGCTAGAATAGGTCTGAAGATTAAAATTGAGCAGTAAAATTCAATATTTATCAAATTTGAAAGATCAAATGTCCAAAGAAGAAACAGGTCCAAGTTGGGAATACTGCAGACACTGCTGAATAAGTGAACACTCTTGTCTTTATAAAAAAAGGCCAACATTTTGCAGTAAGTAAAGTTCAAAATGTGACGTTGGATAAGGAAAACATTGTATTGGGTAGATAGCTTCACTAACGTTGGTAGTATTATTAGTAAAGATGGTGTAAGCAGTGAAGATGTTAAAATAAAATGGGTGAGCCTCAGGGTGTTTTTTCATAGTTAAAAAAAAAGTTTGGAAGAAAAGGAAGATGAGTATGGAAACCAAGATTAGAATATTTTAAGCTACAGTGATGACAGAGGTAAAATATGGTTCTGAAGCATGGGCACTCTGAAAATTGGATACAAATTTGCTAGAAGTTTTCCAGAGAAGTTTCCTAAGGATTGTTCTGGATACCCGGCTGACTGACCCTTTTTCAAGCAGAAGGCTGTAGGAAAAGTGTGCATTAATCCCACTTTCTAGGGCTATAACGAGAGAAAGGTTGAAATCCTTTTCGGCCAACCGTCTAGTGCTAAACGGAAAGCAGGTCGTCCACGGTTGGGATGGGAGGATGTCATAAAGAAATATTTAAGAGAAATGGGAACTACCTGGGAGGGTGTAAAAAGGGAGGCTTTGAATAGATTGGGATGGAGGAGGAGCTTCCGTAGCTGTGTTGGCCTCAGGCGGCTTGGGGCTGTGTTGAGTTATTAGTAATAGTAGTATAACAGTTTCAATTATCTTTGCTAGACACCTTGTCAAAAGGGTTCACAATCAGATATCTGAGGTACAGCATTTTATTTTAGACAACTAGCACATAGTATGATCACAGACTATATAGTACCATTGCAAATATATTGTGCCAATTTGGGATGCTCCTTAACCCTTTGTTGACCACTGAGGTGGTGAGTGAGGAACACTGATGAGGGATGGAATGATGGAGACAGAAGTAAGTCATAAGGCCTAAACCGCAATGAAGTTCCGGAGGAGGATTAAGGTGAAAGATACAGGGGACAAAACTCATTTTTTCGTGTCCGAGGCAGCCGTTTAGAGAGGGCCCAAGGTCGTACTTTGAGCTGGCACTCACGCGTTTCCCCTGTCCGACGGTGAATAATCTTTCATACATCTAGTTGACATTGGATTGAAAACCTGAGGGGATGGCTTAGGGTGTGCGTGGGGGACTCCGTCAAGGCAAACTCTGTTCCGAGTCTGAAAATGCTTTGTTGCTTCAAATCACGGTTGAAGAATCCTCATCCACAGGGGGCTTTGAGTCTGGAGGAGAAGGAGTTGCTAAAAAATGACTGTGAATCCTCGTCAGCAATCATGTGCTCCCAGAGTCTGGAGCCAGAAATGACAAAGGGCTCAAAAAGTTCTGAGGCTGAAATAAGCGCATACAAAACAATTTGGTGCTCTCACACAGAACAGAGCAAGCCTGAATTAGGGGTAACCGCAGTCAAAAGTCAGAGCAATGAGCACTGGGAGAAGCCCAAGCTTAGAGAGAAGCTGAGCCAAAGGGAGAAAAGGAAAGCAAGATTGCTTGGGGCAGGTGGTCTGCACCCTCCATGGACCAACTCCCAGTTTTACTCACTTCATTTATGGTACAAGGATTAAAAACCAACTGATTTTCTACTGGAACTTCAAACTGAACTATTTTGGGAGGCTGCTTAATTCTTTTCCAAGCATCATTGTAAAGTTTTGCTCCCTCAATAGAAAAATATCCATATAAATAACTCTCAACATCCTTTGGAGTAGTCCAATCTCCTCCCCCCTCTGATTGTACTTTATTAATAACTTCTATTTTATCCTTTTGACCTAGGAGTGAATTTATGATTTTCCATGATTTTCTTATATCATATTTGTGCTTCATAAATTCATTTTTTAAATACATTTTTTCAGCTTTCCACAGAAATCCATTTTAAGTATTTTGGCAAATATTAAACTGCTATAAATTAATGACAAATGTTTCACATAGGTATATTTTATACAATTCATTTTTCCAACTTATGAAATTTAGAATACCCTGTGTAATCCATTGTTTCTTTGGGAATGTTGTCCTACCCCTTTTAATTCTTCTAAGAGGACTTTCCTCATTCAATATCTTTGTAAACATTGCAACAAAAATATCATACGCAACCAACAGGTTATCTTCTTCAAAAACTGGAGTAAAATCTAAATCACCCATTTCTTTCTCAAATTTTTTTTAAGTTATCTTTTCTTAATTCACAAAAAAATGTTTTATTTATTTGACCAACCTTACATATAATCCTGTAAGATTTTTTATTTTACTAAGAAAACAGAGATGGTTGGATCCATCTATAAGTAAAACATCAGCGTATGAACTTTCAAGCAGCTTTCCATTAACAAATATTTTATCAATCAGCATTGCAGACTTATCAGTTACTTGTGTAGGAATAGTTACCAGGGGGTACTGGAATGGTGAAATGAATAAATTAAGCAAATCTACATGGCTTGTACTTTTAAGAAGGTCAGTATTGAAATCAATCATAACTAGTTTATATTCATGATAACTATTAAATTTCACCATCTCCTCAATATAGACATCCTTATTAAATTATGATGTCTTATAGACCAAACCAACAACTACGTTTTTTATCAGATTTATCGTTGATTTCAATAAGAAGAGTCTCAAGCCTTCCTTCAAGCCACAGCAAGAGATTTTCCCTCAACCAATAAAAAACTCCTTCCTTTATCAACAAAGCCAGACTCCCTTAATCCTTAACATGACATACTGATCAATGAGTGACCTAATTTTTGAGATGGCTGAACTGTTTTCCAGCTTGGCTAGTACATAGCCACCATCAGTCCAGACATTCCTAACTCCCCATTGGTCATATGCCAGATTTAGTAGTTACTTGCCATTTGGTGTTAAATACTTGCATATAAACACATTCAATCTGGCCAGCTTCTTTTTGTTCATGATGCTTTGCATAATTAAAAGACTGAAAAGTGACAAGAATGGGCAGGAGAATATTCTCTACTGAACTAACTCAGGTATGTAAGCATTCAGTTGATTTGATGTCACTAGCAAGCACACAGATCCTCATCTTAGTATTGAATAACTCTAGGATGCTACTGGGATACTCAACCCCTTGAGCATCTTCAAATATTTCAAATTTCAAACTGTAATCAATATTTATTGCATTATAGATCTTGGTGACAATATTCTTAATTGCTTGTTCACTGATCATGCTTTTTCTGCCTAAACATTTCTCACTCACCTGTTTGTGAACATCCTGACAAAGATTGTCTTTCAATTTGACAATTTCACTCTGCAACTTTACTAGGGCAGACAAGAGTGAAGATACACTCTGTTGAAGCAGCACCAGCAATTCTGATTATTTATTTGATACACATCCAGAAATATGCCAAGTTCAATAAAAGCACCTTGGGCTCCATTGGTTAGTTTTTTCTTTGAAGCTTTGGCAAAATTCATTGTGAATGGCAAAATGAATCCCTTACTCAGTGATACTTTTTTGTGTGATCCATAGAATAATACTTGATAAGATTTTCCCTCCTTGATGCAGTTATACTGACTATTTGAACAGGCCATAAAGGATGGTTGCAGAATTTACCGATTGCAACATCATTAACTCTGTGAGACATGACAAACTTGATAATGTCTAATTTCCTGATGCTCAATAATGTCTAATTTTTGAAGCCAACCCGTCAAACAGCTTTTTACATAGCAAGTGTTTATCAACAGCTAGCTATTACACAAGTAATGTAGTCCATAAATAGTAATCCAATATTCCACTTTTTTGAAACTTCTAGAATCCCTGAAGGTCACTGAGTCCAAATAGTTCAAACTGTTGATAGTGATAAAAGGCTGTAAAATATCAAAACAGTAATCCTTTGTGAAACCCTGGCTAAACAATAGGCCTATACACTGGTATTGATCTTAACAGGTCAAAGGCAGATGAAAGACTGAGTGTAATCATTATGTGTAAATAATTTTACAAAATGCTAATTATAGTCAGCTTCAAATAAAGAGAAGTTTCAGGATATTTAACCCTCAAACTTTTATGACACTATATAGGACAATAGTGTGCCTAGAGGTAGAATAATAGGGCAATATTTGAGTCATTTACCATATCAGCATCAACTGCAATGTTTAGGACTCCCTTCCTAGCAGTTTGGACAGGACTGACCTGATCAATACAATCTGTATTATGAAGGGTGCTGATAATGTAGACTGGGCTGATTTCTTCAAGCTTAGTCATTACTCAGACATTTGACAAAACTTGTACAAACTGTATCAGCTGCCAGAGTAAACAACTTGTATTACACTATACAGGACAATATTATGTCTGGTGGTAGAATATAAGGGCCATATTTGAGTCATTTACCATATCAGCATCAACTGCAATGTTTGGGACTCCCTTCCCAACAGTTTGGAAAGGATTAACCTGATCAATACATTCTGTATTATGAAGGGTGTTGATAATGTGGACTGGGCTGATTTTTTCAAGCTTAGTCATTACTCAGCCATATGATAAAACTTTGATAAACTGTATCAGCTGCCAGTGAACAAGAAAATAGGTGAATGTAGCTTTATTGACTAAGCAACAAAACTTTGCAATAGTTTAGCAGATACCATAGCTTCTGCACAAATGGTGCAAACATTTAAGAGTCCTCTCATTGAAACTTGAGTTCAATGAAAAAAAGTTTCTGTAATATAGTTATTTGTGAAGGATACTTTTTTTATTTTTTGTTTTGCAGTGTGCTGTCATTTCCTGTATTTGTATTACAACAAGCCTATGGCTTTCTCCTGTATTTGTATTACAACAAGCCTATGGCTTTCTCCTGTTTTGAATAAAATAATAAATAAATAAATAATTCATTGCATCTCCTGGCATTTTCTGCCCCTAGGCTTGAACCCAGAGCACCTATTTGTAAATCCTGGCGTGGCTATCTCAGAAGTTTCAACCAGCAGCAAGTTGCTCTGCATTGGGGTCTAATTAAACCTTTTTCGTCACAAAATGGATGAAAACACTACTTTCCCATGACGCAATAATTTAACACTTAAAAACAACACTAGGACTTTTAGTTTCTATTCAAATAAGCCACCTTCTTATCTTCAAGGATCAATGATTTAAACTGGCTAAACAATTGAGTGCTCCCTAGATTATAGCTAGTATTGTAATAATTACAAATACTCTTAATTTTCATTATTGAGAGCAATGAAAATCTACTTTTTACAGAGAAAACAGTAGGCTATTTACTGGCTCTTTGATATAAATATGCCTAGAATAAAATTGACTGTAGTAAAATTCTAGTTTAGCTACTTTTTGCTATCTCAGAAAGGGGTTAGGTTAGAAAAATAAAACTTTCAGTAATGAATCCAGGATTGAAAACATACTCTGTAAAGGAATTAGGCCTATCAAGTTTCTATGTAAATTCTCTTCTGATTCTAAGTCTTAGAAATTTGCCTAATTGACAGGTTTATACCTATTGAAATTTTGGTAAAATCCTAGTTAATTGACTTCTTGCTATTTCAGAAAGGGTTTAGGTTAGGAAAATGAAACTTTCAGGGATGAATCTAGACTAAAGTATGTCCTGGGAAGGTATTTTGAAACAACTACCTCCACTCCTTCTCCTTCTAGAGGGCTCTGACCTTTAAAAATGTGTGTTTTATAAAAGTGAAACCTTGCAAAATAGATCTTCTGCTCAATTGAAGTACAACAAAATTGTTTTCAGCTTCATAACTTTGCTCAATTCCATTTTATAAGGTTTTAAAGACATGCAAATACATTTCCTAAATTTTGAAAAAAACTGGGTCCTATTTGAAAATCTTTGAAACCTCATAAATTGGGATTGAGCAAAGCTGTGAACCTGAAAACAGTTGTTGTTGCAAATAATTTAAGAAGGTGATCTTAATGTTTCACTTTTATGAGACAAGAATTTTAAAGGTCATGGCCCTCTAGAGGGAGAAGGAGTAGAGGTGGGTACTTCAAAGGGTAAAATTATAGCAGTTCATATAACTGGCTTACCAATGAAGTGAATATACCACTCAATGCCTTTTTTATGCTTTTTACAAATATAATAATTGCTTCTGCCTTAAATTCAAATTTAAGCACTTTAACCTAAACTAACCTTATTATAAATAATTTTAGCACTGAGAAATGTAGCATTATTTTTTGAAAACAATGGAAAAGATGGTGCTGAGAAAAAATAGTATTATTTTGTGGAAAATGAGTAATAAGTCATACTTTAATTGAAAATTTGTAATTTTTAAGAGCTCAAAAAGTGCTTAAATTTGAATTGGCATTAGAAGTGATTATTATATTTGAAAAGAACATAAAAAAAGTCATTAAGCAGTATGTTCAATTTATTGGTAAGTCAGTAATATGAATTGTCATAATTTTTTGAAAATTTGTCATTTTTAAGAGCTAAAAAAGTGCTTAAATTTGAATTTAAGGTAGAAGCAATTATTATATTCATAAAGATCATAAAAAAGGCATCAAGTGGTATGATTACTTTATTGGTAAGTAAGTTATATGAACTGCTATAATTTTACCCTTCAAAATACCTTCCAAGGACATACTTTAGTCTGTAGACCTATACCTGAAAGTTTCATTTTTCTAACCTAACTCCTTTCTAGGATAGCAGACAGTAGCTAAAATAGAATTTTATCTTGATTGTAATAGCTTAATTGATTACAGAGCTAGAATATAATAAGGCTAGAATACAGACTAAATTACTATTTCAAGTTATATTAGCTTGAAGGATGAGCTAAACTAGGCCATAGATTCAGAATTAGGCCTAGCCTAAGTTGTTAGCTTAAATTATGTAAAATAGGCTATACAAAAACCAGAAATATACACTAAACAGTTGTTATTTTTTAAACTAGGATTTTTTAAAGCCAATATTGGGCTTCTGCAGGGGAAACTAGGCCTACCATAATTGTGAATAAACTTCAATCAAAAGCACCTTCAATAGCCTAATAAGGGCAGTAAGTTGGCTATATTGCTAATCCTAATATGTCCACATAATTTTATAGAGCTTCCATAAAACAGGAATCAATGTAGGATAGGGCTAGAAACTATAAATGTTGTTTACATAGGGCAGGCTTTTCAAAATTTCAAAATATCATTCCCATTATTGCCGATGGAATGGCATCACGAAGCAGTGTCAGGTAAGCAAAAACTAATGTCTTTGGGATTTACTTCCTAACGAAATGGGGTAAACAATTTGTGAAATGTCTCGCAACCAAAGTTTGCTTTTTTCACAATGACAGATTTTACATTGAAAAATAAACAAAAAAGAGAAAATGAAAGGGGAAAATAGAGCCTTACCTGAAGTCAGTAATATGAACTGTCATAATTTTTTGAAAATTTGTCATTTTAGAGATCAAAAAGTGCTTAAATTTGAATTTAAGGTAAAAGCAATTATTATATTCATAAAGATCATAAAAAAGGCATCAAGTGGTATAATTACTTTATTGGTAAGTCAGTTATATGAACTGCTATAATTTTACCATTCAAAATACCTTCCAAGGACATAGGCCTACTTTAGTCAATAGACCTATCCCTGAAAGTTTCATTTTTCTAACCTAACTCCTTTCTAGGATAGCAAACAGTAGCTAAAATACAATTTTATCTTGATTTTAATAGCTTAATTGATAACAGGGCTAGAATACAATAAGGCTAGAATATAGACTAAATTACTATTTCAAGTTAATAGCTTCAAGGATGAGCTAAACTAGGCCTAAGATTCAGAATTAGGCCTAGCCTAAGATTCAGAATTTGGCCTAGCCTAAGCTATTAGCTTAAATTATGTAAAGTAGGCTATACGAAGACCAGAAAAATACACAAAACAGTGTTGTTATTTTTTAACCTAGGATTTTTTTTAAAGCAACATTGGGCTTCAGTAAGGGAAACTACCAATAAACTTCAATCAAAAGCACCTTCAATAGCCCAATAGGGGCAGTAAGTTGGCTATATTGCTAATCCTAGTATGTTCACATAATTTTATAGAGCTTCCATAAAAACAAAAATGAACAAAAAAGTGAAAATGAAAGGGGAAAATAGAGCCTTACTCTATTTTGGAAAAAATATTTTTTATCTTTTTTCGGAATCTTCATAAGTTTTTGGTCACTAATAGCTTGTCCAGGCTATCTGTTTTTTGGACAACTGGGGCAGAAAAAAAAGTAGTTATATCTAGTCTTTATTTATTCTAAGCCACATTCGAAATTTATTGGTAACTTTTAGTTTTCTTTTCTTGACACTTTTTTTGAAAACCCGTGCATACTGCCGTTTTTTTCAATTGCTTTTCATTGTCTGCCCTTCTGATTTATTAGTCTTGAAAAAAAAGTTCAGACAGATATTTGACACTCCCAGTAACTTATTGCATTTTCTAAAGAAGTGTGGTTGTTTTATGTGTTCACAACAGTAGTTTATACAAAAGCTGAGAATAGTTTAATTATTAGCAACAGTGCTTTTACAAATTTCCCTGTTCCGTGGGAGAACATGATACGCAAGCTAAAAAAAAAGGGATCAAGACAGTTTGTATTTTGAAGGTGCCCAATAATTTCTACCTTCTCTCCTGCCCAAAAGAAAGTACTTAGTGACGTCTTTGTCTTCGGTTATAATCATCGAAGTTTTGCCAGAGTTTGTTTTGTTTTATAATGAATTCCCGCTCCCCGCCCTTTTTTTTGCAAAGTCTAACCCTACAATTCGGGATTTTAGTAAACATATCCTAAGCGCGTATCAAAACCAAATGTTGAAGATGTTTGAAGATATGAGGACTAGGTTTGGAAAAATGCGTCTGATTTCATGTACATCAGTTGTTTTTATTAGCCCATGGGTTATTTCTTTATATGTGATTTCGTGTATATCATGTACATTTCTTTATATTTGCATCTGATTTTATGTATATCAGTTGTTTATATTAGCCCTTGGGATATTTCTTTATATTAAATATCTATTTTTCATAATTATTGAGATAATTTGGTCAAAGGCCCTGAGATAGGATGTTGTCTTGAAAAGGGGATAGAAAAATCAAAAAGGAAACAAATTGTAAAATACTGTTAATATGAACATGAATAAGTTCTAAGCTCGTCGGTTCTGTAGGGGCATAATTTACTATTGCTGAAACCTTGTGCTTTTTAGTCTCAATTGAGTAATTAGCATTCTATGCCTAAGACCTCCCAAGTCTCAGCAAAATTTAGAGGTTTTGTTTTTCATTATAAGCCCTAATACCCAACTATGCACCTCAACCTTCCAGCCTGATTACATAATTTCTATATCACCTAATTTCATGTTTTCTATTTCTGGAATGTGAGTTTCATAAAATACCAACAAGAACTGTTCAAAATTTCCGAACTCATTAGTCAAAATGTCAATACAGTGGACAGCAGTTTGTTAACGTTTAAAATTCTATGTTGCAATTTCACGTGACTTAAATCATTGAAATTGTATATCCTCCGTAAAGGACATGCTTCCAAACACTGTAGGACAGTGAAAATTATATCTTTTCATGTCTATACAAAACACTTAAGCGGGATTTCATCCAGACAATAACAAGTTCCTCGGACCTTAAGCACGAATTAAAGCTTCGGTAAATACTAATACAATCTTGTTAATGATGTGATTTTTCACGTTTGGTTAT